>NW_019385137.1:33627-123682 GCF_000671375.1 Centruroides sculpturatus | reverse complement strand
AAAAAAAAAAAAAAAAAAAAAATTTGTGAACGAGAGTAGTTCTGTAACGGTCATTTGTAGCAGCCATTTTGTACCAGTGTTTCATTCCGCATTAAACGTTATTTTTTGCAAAACCGCAGTACTTTCATATTTTTACAGTCCATTAAAGATCGACAAACAACTGTAATAAAAAATTCAAATAACTTTTAGAATTTTGTAATACAATTCCGAATCCGGAGAAATCATAATTACATCCGGAGCTTAGAGCCACACTTTCGAATCCCTAAGACTTCGAATCACACCTGGTGAGGTGGAAACCGTAATTATGATCAACAACCTTTTATTTAGCAAATCAATAAATTGAAAAAGTAACGAAAAATACGGCCGTTGTAATTTATAAATTAGATAAGACTTTTCTAGTCTTCGTTTAATAATTTGTGCATTTGTCCTACTTCAGGTTCACAATTACAAAAAAACACATTCTGATTGCATATTCGACGGAGTTGGAAAATCAGGATTTTGAAGTGGAAGCAACTTTTATTCACTTCATTCCGGTGATTCGAACTATGCGTTTGTTGTGTCTGTTAGGAGATGATCCGGCGAATGACGACAGGACTTGTTCCATTCATTGAAGTCGGAACTCATGTTAATTGGTCACTTGATGTTAACTCTGTAGCAGGGGAGTAGCAAGGACATGCAGAGTAGCAAGGAGCAGTCCATGGGGAGTAGCAAGGACGAAGACGACTCTCTTGTTTTGAAGCTCAGATGCGACTCTCTCGTCTCTTCATTTGACTCAAATTTCTCAAAAACTTCCCCCTCGGATATCACAAATCGTTTCTGGTGGACAGTCGCGTCATCTCTCGTTTCCATTGGATTGTCGAACTGTCATCGGAAGTCTACAAGGGCCATCCAAGGATTTGAGCCCTTTTCTCAGAAAGTTTTACCTACCTCTTCTATTACATTTATTGTTTCAAAACAGTCAATAGAGTTCAATTACCGACATTTGTATTTTCCCAGTTCAAAATTCCGTTTGATGCAACATAACTTCCTTTTTTACTTCTAAACAATCTATTTGATTCTCGAACACTATGTCCATGCAAGT
Source organism: Centruroides sculpturatus (assembly GCF_000671375.1). Taxonomy (NCBI): domain Eukaryota; kingdom Metazoa; phylum Arthropoda; class Arachnida; order Scorpiones; family Buthidae; genus Centruroides; species Centruroides sculpturatus. The sequence goes on along the minus strand of NW_019385137.1, from coordinate 122,601 downwards.
CACAAAATTTCCAATTATTTGTCCCACGCAAATTTCTCGGTATTGTGACTAAACGGCCACACAACTTGTTACTTTATGTTTCTTAATTTCCTGATAAATAAACTCAAAACGTTGACTATTCTTTCAAAAGATTGATTTTACGGATTTAATTTAATTCCAAGGTCGATCACTTCTTTGTAGACAACCAGTTTGTCACTTTTATGCATTTTTATACTAGCAATTTTTGGATTTTACATTTGTGATAGCATCTCATTAATTATCTGAATTAATTTAATTTGTATAAATGAATAAATTGAGACTTAAAATTTTTGTCTTCCTAAAACCAATTTTGAAAGATTTCTCCGATGATAAATGTTTGAAAAAGTTATTCTAAATCTCTTGTAAAAACCTAAAAGGAGTGAAAATGAAATTCTGGACAAACCTCGTTTTTTAAGTAATAAATAATTCTAATAATTGTTGGCATTCGTTGGCAACACTTTTGTTTTTGATTGTTATCGAAGTTCTTTCGTTCGCTTTATGAGCTGTTTTAAGATTTTCGAATAGGAAAATGAGTGAAGATAAGAGAATATCTTGGAGTAGGATCTTCAGATGAAGACCCGGAAAGAACGAGAGACGTTTAGAGAGAGTGGAACAGACAGATGAAGAGAGGGACATCGTTCCATAAAACATCCAATGGATCAGAAAGTCAGCGGGTTTCCATCGAATCGCTGGAGTCCCTCGACATGCGGTGGATCCAGAAACCAGTAGATATCCTCGGAGAATCCCCAACTCTAATATTCTGAAGATTAGGAAAAATAGGAAGGGTGACAGAGGACATTGAGTTCGATGCAATATACTCCATCCAGATTAGTTCATAGGAGGAGCATTTACACGATTAAGAAACTGCTGTAGAAAAATAAATGCTCTTGTTGCTGTTTTGAGGTTTCAAGAAATAAAGAATGGATCCGGGTTTAATTGTGGATAATAATTGTTTGTTCATTGTTTCATTTTTATCAATGGATGAGTTTTGAACTCTTCAGAAATTTATGGATCCAATTGACTTATTTTTGCCTTAAATAATAACTTGTTCATATATTTTTATATTTATATTCAGTTAACATAACATTATTTTAATTATTCGCAATTTGTATTTTGATTTACGAAAGTATATATAATAAAGTAATAAAAATAATAACTTGTTATGATTTGTATTATACATCGATTACAATATCGAAGTATAAACTAAATTAAAAAATGGCTTTTACGTGGCTCTCTCTGATTCTAATGCTTAAATTCGACAAAATGCAAAATGTAGGTATTCATATTAAAATTTGAAGGAAAGTGAATATTTTAATTGGAATAAAAAACACTGCAAAATTATTGATTAGAATTATTTCATGACGGGTAATTTTAAATGATTTATTCATTTTGTTTTCGAATCAAATTAATGCGACATAAAAATATAACTAGATTGAAATCATACGGATGGATTTTGGTTTAATATTATATCTTGTAATTTAAAATATACTAAACTTCGAATATATCAAAAAGATAAATCGTGCTTAATTTACATTAATGTTTCTAAAATATTTTCTGTGTATTCCTATTTTTTGTACAAATTAAAAGTATTATACTTATCTAATAGTTTTAGATTTTTGCATGTTAAACGTTTCTGAATAGAAAATAAAATATACAGTATTTTAGTTTGATAAATTTAAATTTACTTTAGACCCAATATTTTTAATAAAGAATTAGGGCCTAATTTATTTAAATATCTGACGATTATGCAGGAATTTTGCAAATTGGAATTTAATTAGCTGCTTTAAATTGTAGTTCCCCTCTAGTGTTGGCTTCACTTAAGCGTTCTGACCAGAGATTATAGAGCTGGAGGAAGAAACGGGGAAACTACATTGAAGCGCCTCTAGCGGCGACGCTGGGTAACAGAATCGTGGATACAAAGGCGACACCAGTGTTGTTCCACCAGTTTATTACGACAATTGTGGAAACCTCGGCTGGAAACTGGCGACAAGTTTCTGCCCGCCATCTAGTGGTTCGAGCAGATAACTTAACTTTCACTCCATTTGTACCGCGTGTGTAAGGAGACGTTTTTGGGTGGGCGAGTGGTCTCCGTTGCCGCTCATAGCGGTGACCAGACCCTAAACACTGGGACCCACCAGTGGGCGAGTGGTCTCCGTTGCCGCTCATAGCGGTGACCAGACCCTAAACACTGGGAAGTTCGGTCGTGGGTTCGCGCCGCGATCGGACAGGCTGGCTGCTTGGAGTTTTCCGGGTTTTCTCCTTGCCCATAACGACTGAATAGGAGGCCAGTTCCCCATAAAAGTCCTCCCGGAAGGCATTAATTTCCCGCGCGTACGTATAGGCTGTTCGATACAGCCGGCAAATCGGTCGCATAGCGATCATACACACACCTGTCTATTCGGAGAAAGAGCCTACATTGAGCTAAAATCTCCATATTAACACCATCGAAGAAGACGTACTGTAAATAGACGTTTTTGGGTATTAACATAAAGTTTTGAACTTATTATATCTCACAATAATTAGAATGGCCGGAAGAGGTGTTATTTGTGATATATATGGCTGTTTTAATTACAAGATAGAAAGTGATCGCAAGTCGTTTTACAGACTCCCTAAAAACAAGTGTAAGTAGATTAATAAGCAATTTGATTGTTTTTATTTATATCAACATTCCTCCTTTAAAATATTGTTATCATTCAGCGTATGTCTTTATATTGATTTTCAGATGCACTCAGTGGGTTATTAAGAGCAGAAGGACCGATTTAGACGAGATTTTGAAAACAAAAGGGCCAGAATATTTAAATAAAAATTATATCGCGTGTTCAGACAATTTTACAAAAAAAAGATTTTAGAAACAAATATCTATTAAGCCATATATTGGTATATAAATTGTTTATTATTTGTTCACTTAATATAAATGGTGTTCTTTACCTATTTTTTTTGTTTCTCTCACCGAATTAGAAGTTTACGATCTAATTGTCCACACGCAGATTTTATTTAGTATCCTATCACTGAACTTGACTAAAAACTTGTTTTACATATGTTACAAGATCTGGCCTTGTGAAGTACCCTCACTATTAATTTATAATGTCAAACAGACCACGATGAGAAGCAGCCCCCCCAAAAAAACTAGAAGAACCTTNTAATAACTTGTTCATATATTTTTATATTTATATTCAGTTAACATAACATTATTTTAATTATTCGCAATTTGTATTTTGATTTACGAAAGTATATATAATAAAGTAATAAAAATAATAACTTGTTATGATTTGTATTATACATCGATTACAATATCGAAGTATAAACTAAATTAGAAAATGGCTTTTACTTGGCTCTCTCTGATTCTAATGCTTAAATTCGACAAAATGCAAAATGTAGGTATTCATATTAAAATTTGAAGGAAAGTGAATATTTTAATTGGAATAAAAAACACTGCAAAATTATTGATTAGAATTATTTTCATGACGGGTAATTTTAAATGATTTATTTATTTCGTTTTCGAATCAAATTAATGCGACATAAAAATATAACTAGATTGAAATCATAATGATGGATTTTGGTTTAATAGTATACCTTGTAATTTAAAATATACTAAACTTCGAATATATCAAAAAGATAAATCGTGCTTAATTTACATTAATGTTTCTAAAATATTTTCCGTGTATTCCTATTTTTTGTACAAATTAAAAGTATTATACTTATCTAATAGTTTTAGATTTTTGCATGTTAAACGTTTCTGAATAGAAAATAAAATAAACAGTATTTTAGTTTAATAAATTTAAATTTACTTTAGACTCAATATTTTTAATAAAGAATTAGGGCCTAATTTATTTAAATATCTGACGATTATGCAGGAATTTTGCGAATTGGAATTTAATTAGCCGCTTTAAATTGTAGTTCCCCTGTAGTGTTGGCTTCACTTAAGCGTTCTGACCAGAGATTATAGAGCTGGAGGAAGGAACGGGTAAACTACATTGAAGCGCCTCTAGCGGCGACGCTGGGTAACAGAATCGTGGCTACAAAGGCGACACCAGTGTTGTTCCACCAGTTTATTACGACAATAGTGGAAACTTCGGCTGGAAACTGGCGACAGTTTCTGCCCGCCATCTAGTGGTTCGAGGAGATAACTTCACTCCATTTGTACCGCGTGTGTAAGGAGACGTTTTTGGGTATTAACATAAAGTTTTGAACTTATTATATCTCACAATAATTAGAATAGCCGGAAGAGGTGTTATTTGCGATATGTATGGCTGTTTTAATTACAGTAATACCCCGAACTTACGCGATAGGTGGGACCGAGCGGTAACCGCGTAAGTCGGGGTATAATTTTGCATATAAATATATACAAATAATTTTTAATTGGAGCCGGAGACTAAAGAAAACAATAATTTAGAAAAAAATGTTTAATAAAATCTTAGATAATACATATGTATAACAAATTAGGCCTATATTATTTTACAATTTTTCACATTTACTTGATTATTACGCCATAATTTTAACATTGTTTCCATCTCAGCGATAATACTGTGACGTTTACGAATGATGCTTGAATTTAAAGATTGAGCATTTTTCACAGCTTCGAGAATTTTTTCTTTGCCTTTTATAATTGTTCTGACCGACAATTCCGGTAGATCAAACTTCTTTGCCAATTCACAAATTTTCATTTTTGTATCGAAGTCTTTAATAATGGGTACGTTCGTAAAGTCAAACGAGTTAAACGCGTTAGTAACGAATCGTTCGAAAAGTCTAACGAAATAGGAATAACGATGACGTCATTCTCGTTTAACTCGTTCGACTTTACGAACATACCCAATGTTAACTTTACATTCCAAAGATAAAGTTTTTCTTTTCTTGTTTGATGCAGAAGAATTAGTTCTACTTCGTTTGGATGACATAGTAGAGTCTCTCAAGTCTCCGTAGATATAACAAACACAGAAATAAATAACACAAAATAAATTGTAGCTATGTGTGGATTCCGCGCGACACACCGAACATGTAAGCTGAACAATAGTGTGGGGGGTGTGAGTATTCAAGGGTTGCGTGGCGCTCAAACAAAAGACGAGTCGAAGAGATTTGAAAATCGCGTAACTCCGGGTTCGCGTAAGTCGGGGTATTACTGTACAAGATATAAAGTGATCGCAAGTCGTTTTATAGACTCGCTAAAAACAAACAAGTGTAAGTAAATTAATAAGCAATTTGATTGTTTTTATTTATATCAACATTCCTCCTTTAAAATATTATCATCATTCAGCGTATGTGTTTATATTGATTTTCAGATGCACTCAGTGGGTTATTAAGAGCAGAAGGACCGATTTAGACGAGATTTTGAAAACAAAAGGGCCAGAATATTTAAATAAAAATTATATCGCGTGTTCAGACCATTTTACAAAAAAAAAGATTTTAGAAACAAAAATCTATTAAGCCATATAAGGGTATTTAAATTGTTTATTATTTGTTCACTTAATATAAATGGTGTTCTTTACCTATTTTTTTGTTTCTCTCACCGAATTAGAAGTTTACGATCTAATATTGAACTTATTGCTAATTGTCCACATGCAGATTTTATTTAGTATCTTATCACTGCACTTGACTAAAAACTTGTTTTACTTATGTTACAAGATCTGGCCTTGTGAAGTACCCTCACTATTAATTTATAATGCCAAACAGACCACGATGAGAAGCAGTCCCCCCCAAAAAAAGAAAACTAGAATAACCTTTAAATATAGAAATGCCATATCCATATATCATGTTTTGATATAATGATATATTTGTGTTCAATGTGTTTTAATTTAATGTAAAAATGTTTTATTTTAAAAAATTGTTTCAATTTAATAAAATTAAATTAAAGCCTCAGATTTTAATTTAAAAAATCTGAGTCTTTTTGCGTTTGATTTGTTTTGTTGCTATTAATTCTTCCTTTAAATCACTATCCACCCACGTTTCTTACTAAATAAAATCATAATTCATGTTTTAAGATAATAAAATATTTATTTCGTTGCATTTTTGAAAGTTTTGTTCGACTTTACATGGTCTGCAGTGTTAGTGTTATCCTCGAACCGCTAGATGTCACTAGTTCGCGCTGTCACCACTACGGTGCATGCTAATTCACGAGAGTTTCCACTATTGACGTATAAGCTTTTTGGTTCCACCTAGTACTTCTTTTTTTTTTAAACTCTTTCTGCCCTGTGGACACTGAGAGGGCCTCTTTTCGCAAGCCCATTATGGGTTCGGCCAGGCTCACAATGGGACTGCCGGGTGGTGAGGGACGGGGCCCAACATTTCCGAAGGACCACCCCCAAAAAATTCCTGGGGATTCTTCGACCCGTTCGGCCATCCGGCTGCCCACCTAGTACTTTTGTACTAATCTAGTACCTTTTTACTTGTTTCAGTACCAAGATACCCAACACCATTTTCCTAGTACTATTCATGAAATCCTAATACCTTTCCTTTCAATTTAATAGCTTTCAAAACATTCATTTTTATTCTGTATTTATTTGCTTTACTTTGGCAGTAAATAGATGTTTTATTGCTTCTTCATTCAAGTGCAGAAGTTGAACATATTTTTTTGCAATTAAATTTGATAAAAACTAAACTACAAAAATAGAGTTCTTACCGATTACTGTTATTAGCAAAGGAGTTATTTAAAAGTAACAATGATAAAATGTTACACTTGGAAACCATTATTTGCTTCAACCATACAAAAACATTCTAGTGAGGAAGATTCTGATGATGATGATCTTACCAGTGATTTTTCAATGTGATAATTTTAAAGTTTAGTACTTCATGTTTATTACTTTTGTTTCAACATTTTGTTCATTTGATTGTTGTTGAGGANTTTTAAAAAGTAGCCCAAAAGTAGCCAACTGCAGGAACAGTTGGCTACTTTTGGGCTACTTTTGTACTAGGTGTTGTTTTACCTAGTACTTTTGTACTAATCTGCTTGTCATAGCACCAAGATACCCAACACCATATTTCTAGTACCATTCATAAAATCCTAATACCTTTCCTTTCAAAACATTCATTTTTATTCTATATTTCTGTATTATTTTACTTTACTTTGGCAGTAAATAGATTTTTTTTTATTGCTTCCTCATTCAAGTGCAGCAGTTGAACGTATTTTTTACAATTACATTTAATAAAAACTATACAAAATCGAGTTTTTACCTATGCCTTGAAGCACTGTTATTAGCAAAGAAGCTACTTAAAAGCAACAAAGATAAATGTTACACAGGAAATCACTATCTGCTTCAACCATACAAAAACATTCCAGTGAGGAAGATTCTGATGATGATGATCTTACCAGTGATTTTTCAAGGTGATAATTTTAAAGTTTAGTACTTTGTGTTCATTACTTTTTTCAACATTTTGTTTATTTGATTGTTGTTGAAGAATAATAGCATTCTTGCAATATATGAATTTAGCCTGTGTGAATTTTGTATGTAACATGTAACACTATATATATTTTAATAAATAGAAATTTGAAAAATTATAAATTTATATATTATTTATAAATATATATTTAAATAATATATAATATATACATACATTCAACAGTGTACTGTCAAAGTAATGCCTACACTAGTCAATACAGTCACTTGTCGACTTACGATGGGGTTCGGTTCCGCAACTTCGGACGTAAGTCGAGAAGTGACTTACTTTCAAAACAGTTAGTCGTCTTACACAAGCATACGAGAAGGGTAACTAACTGCAGAACAAAACTAAAGATGGCGCAATCAATCGCCAGAAGCGTGCAAGATATATATGTATATGATATATATTTGACGAAAACTATAAAAAATTATCCATTTTTAAAATTTTTTAATGAAATTTTTCGTCGTAAATGAGAATGGCCATAAGTCGAAATGGTCGTAACTCGAGAAGTGACTGTAGATCATTTTGACTTAATAGCGAGGTTGAGGCCGAAGATTTAAACGCGGAAACGTGTACGTCGGACGTTCAGCGCCGCTTTCCTGTAAGCCTAGAAGTTTGACAATGGTGTTTAATAGTCAATGGAATCATGTTGGACATTCCAAACAGTGTTTGGAATGTCAAACATGATTCCATTGAGTATTTAGTACCTTTTTAAAGAAAGGCTTGGAACAACTCTGGGCGGCACGTGCTTCTTTTCGGAACGAACACATAATGTTTCTTAGAAGGCAGTGCGGTTTTGTGCAATCTCTACCGAAACCTTGAGAAAAAGTAATTTTAAAAAAGGAGAGCAACTGTTTAGATGTGGACACGTTTCCAAACTAATAGAAATTTCCTTGGACAAGAATACAGATCCGAACGTGAATCGAAGTTCAACTATCATCACTGGAGAAGTTGTTTCCCAAACCAGTGTTTCCAAGAAACCCTACCATGTTGAAATTAAGGTATTTCTTTTTTCTTTTAATTAATATTTGAATAGTTATCAATACGAGAATGAATGACATGCATTTACAATTAGAAACAAGTAATGATACAAGGCGATTCCTTTTGTGTCATATAATCAAATTTAAAAAATTGACATTTTGGTTTTTTGAAGTCGTTTTATAATGTATACATATTTAAATAATTTTCCAGCAATTTGAACACGATAAATTTATAAAGCAACACATAATCAATTACTTTAGTGGAACGCATAACAACATAATGCTTTTTTGCCAGGGTATTGTAATATTGTTCATTCGGGAACGAATAAAACTTTGTACTTGGCGGCGCAGTAATATAGATAACGCTACAACCGACCACGCAACAGTTATTTTTTGAAGTTGTGTGTGGCAGAAAGCTATGATTCATTATCACAGGAAGAAAACAAGCACCGCGTTTCAGTACGTATCCAACCCAAAGACGCACGTGTTTTCCCGAAGCAGTTTTATTTGCCTGCGTACAGATGGCGCTCAACTCAGTTCTACTAGCTCTATAGTGCGGAAAAAAAAGACATTACAAATTGTTTTTCTAACATTCATATTGAAAAAATTTTGTAAACTTTCCTTTACAGATGAAAATAAAACGCAGTTTTATACACTGTAATAATTTTTTTTAAAAATAAGAAGTTTCTTCATATAAAAAATATTTATTACATTTTATTTTGATGAGACATTTTTACATCTAAAACAAATTTTTATGAATTTATATTTATATTGTTCTTCTAATTATCTTACTAAAAATATGAAAATGTTTACATTTCTTAAAATTTATTCTTATTTTTTTTTTATTTTGTTTAAAAAAATATATTTAAACAACAGTCCAGATTTAAAAATGTAAAAATTTTAAATATAAATAAATTTAAATGACAATGACAATAAATATATAAATATATCTAGTATACACATTATAAAAAGTTATAAAATGACAAATCATTATATTAGATCAATAAATTATTAGATCTAAATCTTATTTTCTCATTGCAGTTAAAATAATAATAAAATTACAATATAAATATGTAATACAGTATTTATTAATAAATATATTAGGCTGAATAGGGAATTACTGTATTCCTAATATTTAGATGTATAAACATTTGAACAAGATTAAGGAATCTATTGTATTAGTAAATTGTATATTATATTACATTTTAATTTGTTTAAATCATTCCATTTTATCAAAACTATTTATTAATTTCCTTATTATAAAGATTGTAAATAAATATCCTAATTAAATTATAACATATTAAAATATTAAGAAACAATTTAAGAAATACAATTTCTGTGAAATTTAGATATAAGAGAATTGATTACTGCTCTTTTTTAAACTCATGTCTGTTGTTTTAGATTTATTATACACATATATTTAAATAAGTAAAAATGAATCAAATATCATATCTTCATCTGAATCACAATTATTATACTCAACTCAAAACCACTTGAAATCTTTAATGAAAAAATTCTTAAAGATTTAACTACAGTACTTAATCCAGTTATTAGTTATTCACATGTTCAGACAATTTAGCAATCCATCTACAAAAGCATATACATTATCTAAGTAAATTTTTATGACTGAATATAACAATAAGAACATTGAAAAAAACATATAAACATAAAAAATAAATTAGAAGAACAGTATATTTAATTGAAATTAAATATACTGTTCTTTTAATTTTAGAATTTAAAGAAAGATATGTACTCTCATACTGAAAGGGAATTAATTACTAGACACTCAAAATTAAAAGTAAATAAATAAATAGCCAAATTTGTAAGTAAAGATTTGTAAATATTAATTAAAAGCATATTTTAAAAAACTTTTTAATAAAATTTGTCCTGATCTAAGTATTGAATTACATAAAAATGTTTAAATTAATTAATTAATAAGAATATACAGTATAGAAATCAATAATTCCCTTTAAAGAATCTTTTAAAAAACCATATCAAGATGTAAAAATCTCATAAGTTGTGAAATTACTTTTTGGATTGTATGTCAAGTTTATCTTAATTTAATAACCTTTAATCCCTTTATATTTAATGAAATATAATTTCTACAAATATGTAGTAAATAATTTTATTAAAGGGTTATCACATAATTGAAACTGTTATTGCCAGTTTCAGTTGTGCAACCTAAAAAGCATTTTGGCCCATGGAGTTAAATAGCCCTCATCAGTTAGGTAATCATATATTATACATAATGCAGAGATTACTTAATAACATTACAAGACTTTCACAAACATCTATAAACTTCACCCAATAAAATACTTAAATCACATGCTTAGTTGTTGACAACTTTACAGATTACATGGTAAACATTTTTAATACTATATTATACAACACAAATTATCAAAAACATGCTGTTTAACAAATATTCTTGTAATAAAACATTGTGGTCCTATATTCTTCTCATGCATCAATAGGCTTTAATTATTTCTTCTAGATGGTTCACTTTTAACATGATCACATGGTATCATGTCTCACTTAAAGCAATTGTACAGCTAATTTATCATTCCTAGCTGAAGGGGTATGCCAACCTTTAACACATTCAAGTATGTATTACCAAATGTGTGTCACCAATGGGTATTACTTTAATTACTCCATGCACCAAGCCCACATTTTTCACTTATCTTTTCATTGTGTGTTATCCACAATGTAAACTTCACTTATACTGAAATCCATTCAATTATGTGATAATCCTTCAATAAAATTATTTACTATATATTTGTAGAAAGTATATTAGATCAAGTTTATCTCTTAAAATTCAAAATACAAATGCTTTAATACTAAGAAAATTATTAAAGCTTACATTTTTAAACCACTAAGCATTTTAATTGTGATAAATTGTATTAATTGTCCAAACACAAAAGCTTTTATTATTTCTTTGCTTTCCCTGAAATGTTTCAAATTTTATAGTTTTTACTGTAGAGTCTAGATCATCCATATGTGGAAGCATTGGAGAAAATACACTATCTGGCCAAAAGTATCCGGACACCCCTAAAGAAGTGGATCTGGCATGTGATGGTCGTTGATGCGTAACTGAAACGTATGAAAGTGTTAGTAGTGTTTTGTCAGGTCATATTTATGCATTTGTGAGACAATGAGTAAGTCAAAAGAGCTTAGTGAGTTTGATCGTGGCATTATAGTGGGATGCCACCTTTGTGGGAAATCAGTTCATGTAACTTCAGACATTGTACAGAAGCCAAAATCCACTGTGAGTGATGTAAATTGTGAAGTGGAAACGTCAAGGCAGTGAAAGTGGAAAAAAACGATGTGGCAGGCCAAAGAAAATGAGTGAGCTCAGCCTTAGAACCCTGAAAAGGATAGTGAAACAAAGTCGCACGTCCTCGTTGGTTGAAATCACTCAGGAGTTCCAAAGGTCATCAGGCATTAGTATTAGCACCAGGACTGTTCATCGAGAGTTAAAAAATCTGGGATTCCGTGGTTGTGCAGCCGCTCACAAGCCGAACATCACTCCCCAGAATGCGAAGCGTCGATTGCAATGGTGCAAAGCTCACCGTAATTGGACTGTGGACATGTGGAAAAGTGTTCTTTGGAGTGATGAATCTTGCTTTACAATCTGGCAGTCCGATGGACGTGTCTGGGTTTGGCGGATGCCCAGCGAGTGTTTTTTACATGACTGTATTGTGCCGACTGTAAAGTTTGGTGGTGGCAGCATCATGGTGTGGGGGTGCTTTTCATGGTTTGGCCTGGGTCCCTTAGTTCCTGTGATTGGAAACATGAACTCTAAGATGTATGTGGACATTCTGGACAATGCTGCTCTCCCAACTCTATGGAAATATTTCGGGGAAGGCCCATTTCTCTTCCAGCAGGCTAACTGCTCCATTCACACTTCGAGACTCGTGCAGGCATGGTTTGATGAAATGGGTGTTCGAAAAGTGGACTGGCCTTCTCAGAGTCCCGATCTAAATCCCATAGAACACCTTTGGGACGAATTAGGACGCAGATTATGTAGTCAGCCACATAGACCATCCTCACTGCCAGCACTCACTTCAGCCGTGATGGACGCCTGGAAGTCAATTCCAATGGCCACCTTTCAAAAACTAGTGGAAAGTCTCTCCAGATGTGTACAGGCTGTCATCGATGCAAAAGGAGGACCAACATCATATTAATATATGCCTCAGGACTCTCCGAGTCCGTACTACTGGGTGTCCGGATACTTTTGGCCAGATAGTGTATATGCAAGTGGGTAACTACAATTTGAAGATATTTCTTATATATTTATTCAAAATTCTGAGACAGAATATAGTACCAACTTATACTTTTAAGATTGTAAGCTATTTGATTTCAAAGCTTGATAACATTTATAAATCATAATTGCTGACAAATATAATCATTATATTTTTGTGATTACTTGTATATTATATTATATACAAGTAATCACAAAAATATAATGATTATATTTGTCAGCAATTATGATTTATAAATGTTATCAAGCTTTGAAATCAAATAGCTTACAATCTTAAAAGTATAAGTTGGTACTATATTGTCTCAGAATTTTGAATAAATATATAAGAAATATCTTCAAATTGTAGTTACCCACTTGCATATATTTTCTCCAATGCTTACATAATAATATACAAGTAAAATATTTTCTCCAATGCTTAATAATAATATACAAGTAAAATATTTAAGCATAAAAAAGTAATGATTAGTATCATTATTCATTATTTTTAACTCTTCCATATATATATTGTAACTCTTAATGGAATAGATTACACTGTTTTGCTAAAAATAAGTTAAAGAATTCAAATAAAAAATTTTGGAAATCAGTACAAGAGAACAAAAATCAAACTGACTATCTTAAAGCTGATTACAGAACATAAAATTCTTATGTCTGCTGATTCCAATGTTTAATTATTGAAGAATGATAAGTCTAATTGAAGACAAATCTTCATTTTTGTAATCATTAAAATCCAATCATCATTATAAAATACATAGTTTTAGGTTTTCTTGTATCATAGTTTCAGATAAGCAGCTACTTTATAACATTTTATAATGCTTTTTTTCCAAAAAATAGTCAATTTCTTACTAAAGTATAAACATATATGTAAACAGACTTAATCTTCCATTAATGAATAATTAGTTACATTAAAAAATTTAAATATGATTTTAAAAAATACTCAATTATATTAAGATTATGTCCAAACAATTATAAACAAAAACTTCTTGTATTGCAAAATGTCAGTGAAATCAGCAATCAAATTGACTATGCAAAAATTAAATTATTTTTACAATATACTTTCAATTTTGATAGCAAATGTCTATCAATAATTTTTTTTAAATGTAAAAACTACACTTTAATTGAAATAAAATATTTACTTAAATATATTACGTAAATAATCAATAGTTCATTGACTAATAGCATTTTATATCTTCACTCAATGTAAATTTTTAGAAATGTAAAAACATTGAATAGAAAATTTATCAGATACAGTATATTAAAAATGTTTCAACTATTTACATTATTCTCTCAATTACAAAAATTTAAGAAAACATATATACTTTCTCTTATTGAAGATGGATTGCTAGACAGTCCCAAGATGATGATAAAATAAATAAATAGCTAAGCCTCAGATTATTTCATTAAATATTTGAAAATATTAAAAGCATATTTTAAAAACTTTTTCAATGAAATTTATCTGTAGGCTTATATCCTGAGATCAGGTTACATTGAAGAACTAAAAATATGTAGTAGAAATATCCACATCTCTCTTAACCTTTTAAAAAAAGCGTATGTGGAAGAATTGGAGTATATGTTAACTGCAATAGATTGCAATTAACTTGCATATATTTATCAATACTTCCATAATTTTAATATACAGTGGGCGATCAGTTAACAAACAGTTCAGACTGTAAACAAATCAGACAACAAACACTTTTGTGAAAGATTTTTATGTTCGGATAGCAAACACCTCACAGAACAAACACAAGAAGAAGCAACACTGTGTTTAAGATTTGTAAAACTATATTTTAATAGTATGTATAACCATCTTTAATGGTATTATGGTTTATGGAATGAGAGTTTCACAGTTGTATACTCTTGTTTTGCACTAGATAATTTCTGTTTTCTGAATTTTTGTAAGTGCTGTTTTGAACTTTTTATTTAAAAAACTGATAATATTATGGGGCCTAAAACGAGTGGAGTGTCAAGAACTGTGTTCACTATGGAAACTAAGCAAGAGATAATAGCCAAAGTAGATATCTGATACTATAGGCAGATGACTTCGACAGGTCTACAGTAGATACAATCTTAGCTAAGAAAGATATAATCAAAAAGACTCAAACAAATAAAGGAGTAATGAAAATTGCATCTGAGAAAGAAAGATGTGCCATCCATGAAAAAATGAAGAGGTTGCTTTTAGTTTGTTATTACATGTAAATAAACATAGTAAGAAAGTATATAAATTATTTATTTATTTTTTGGGGTGTCCAGAATGAATTAATCAAATTCCCACAAAAATATATGGTAAATCAATAATCGGACAACAGACAATTCGGACAGCAAACATGGTCTTGGAACGGATTAAGTTCGTTAACCAATCACCCACTGTATTTCTTATATATTTGTGCAGATTTCTGAGATAGAATATACTTTCAACTTGTAAGATCCTGAGATCTGGATCTAAGTATCTTTTTACTCTAGCCAAACTTAAAATAAAAGATGTAAGTATCCAGAATAAATTTTGATATCAATTGTACATATCAAACACTATACAGTAAGACCCCGCTTAATGCTGATTTGATATAACACGGTCTGCCTGAAGAGAAAATAAAAAGCTCAAAATTTACGCCAGTTTAAATTATCGTGGCATTTCATTGATTTGTATATAATACGATTATTTACGAACACAAACCNTCTTTAATGGTATTATGGTTTATGGAATGAGAGTTTCACAGTTGTATACTCTTGTTTTGCACTAGATAATTTCTGTTTTCTGAATTTTTGTAAGTGCTGTTTTGAACTTTTTATTTAAAAAACTGATAATATTATGGGGCCTAAAACGAGTGGAGTGTCAAGAACTGTGTTCACTATGGAAACTAAGCAAGAGATAATAGCCAAAGTAGATATCTGATACTATAGGCAGATGACTTCGACAGGTCTACAGTAGATACAATCTTAGCTAAGAAAGATATAATCAAAAAGACTCAAACAAATAAAGGAGTAATGAAAATTGCATCTGAGAAAGAAAGATGTGCCATCCATGAAAAAATGAAGAGGTTGCTTTTAGTTTGTTATTACATGTAAATAAACATAGTAAGAAAGTATATAAATTATTTATTTATTTTTTGGGGTGTCCAGAATGAATTAATCAAATTCCCACAAAAATATATGGTAAATCAATAATCGGACAACAGACAATTCGGACAGCAAACATGGTCTTGGAACGGATTAAGTTCGTTAACCAATCACCCACTGTATTTCTTATATATTTGTGCAGATTTCTGAGATAGAATATACTTTCAACTTGTAAGATCCTGAGATCTGGATCTAAGTATCTTTTTACTCTAGCCAAACTTAAAATAAAAGATGTAAGTATCCAGAATAAATTTTGATATCAATTGTACATATCAAACACTATACAGTAAGACCCCGCTTAATGCTGATTTGATATAACACGGTCTGCCTGAAGAGAAAATAAAAAGCTCAAAATTTACGCCAGTTTAAATTATCGTGGCATTTCATTGATTTGTATATAATACGATTATTTACGAACACAAACCAATCAGCAAAAGGTGGCAATTCGTCAGTACTGTACTTTTCTTAAATCTATGTTTGTTTCGTGCAATTTTGGAAAAAAATATAACATCACGGGATGCCATAGAAAATATCAACTTTGCTTGGCAAGAATTGACTGATAAATGCATGAATGATGATGTGTAAAAAGTTATGGCTGAAATTATTCAAGAATTCTCAATGAAAAGAGCCTATCACTGTATTGTTAGGTTGACCAAATTGTCAACCTAATCGATACAGCAGGACTGGGAGATATAGAAGAGCCAGATATTGAGGAGTTACAGCAGGTTTCTGGTGAGAGCCTTACCAATGACGACCTTCAAGAACTGGCAGAACAAGGAATTCATGTAGAACTGGAAAATAGTGATTCTGAAAATGAAGAACCCAAAAAATTTCTCTACACACTTCCTTAGTAAAAGTTTGGTAATGTTGATCAAATTGTAGCAAATGATCCAGATTTTGAAAGGAGTGCAAAAGCAAAACAAGGCAATCAAAACTTCTTCCAAAATATGCATGTCGAAAGCGCTCGCAAGATTAAAATATTTTTAATTATATTTAACGCCTCATAGTCTGAAGTTTTGGAAGAAGTTTTGATTGAGATAACTGTTGGCGTGACATCCAAGCCCAGTACTTAATACTCCGAGCAAAACAAGGCATTTTGGATGCGATTTCTTGCTACCAACATTTACTTAAGAGGAAAAAGTGACAAATGAAACTACATGACTTTATCACAAAAAACAAGAATTTCAAAAAAGTCAGGACCTTTGTCACAAAAAATGAACTTTACATTTCTCTGTGCATATTTTGTGTTATTTAACATATATTATTATGCAAATTAATATAAAAATAACTTAAAATTAGAGTAAAATTTGTTTATTTTTGGTTGTGTGTTCCCCTTTCCCTATTTACTCTATGACTATGCTAAAATGATCTCGTTTAATGCTGTTTTGTTTAGCACTTTGTCGTCTAGGAATACACCCACCACATTAAGCGGGTCTTACTGTACCAATATGTGAAAAATGATAATCAAGAGAATGTGAGAAAAAATTACCTATGCCTACCACTAAATTAAATTTTATTCATTTGATTAATATAATTTAAACAAGTTTGCAAAATTTCAGTTGGCAGAATGGTTTTAAAATTAATTTTAATGCAAAGTAAACATTTCTTTTATTATTTGAATCAGAAGTAAATTGAGTTACACTATTAAAAATGAGAGTGTAGATGATTCAAATCTGGATTCATGACTTTGATTCTGGTCATCTGGTAATATCAATCAGGAATTTTTATATAAAAAATCAATTCATTAGATATTCAAATTCAAAACCAATCTTATTGAAAAGACAATGATGATGCCAAAATTCATCAATGTTTTCAAATGCCAAAATATGTAAATCTAAACTGTAACAATAAATGGTGTCATAAAATACAGTAAAACTTCTTTAACTCAAAGCTCCAATGGGCAGAAAAAACTTCAAGTTAGAGAACAAGAGTGAAAAATGCCGATTCTGAAGATTCATATTTTTACCTTTCTTGAATTATATTATAAAGAAATCTTTGATAGTTTTTGTTTAAAACAGCCTGTGTAATGCTTTTCAGTGTAACTAATGGAATTGAAGTTTTGCAGGTACACCTTGTTGAGATAAAGCAAGAGGACCTCTTGCTTTGGACTGAAATGGGTGTTGGACAGTATATACAACTGTCTGAAAATTTCATGGAAAGCCTATAATTAGGATCACTTTGGACAGAATAAATATTAAAATTTGAATCAGGGAAGTTGAAAGTAACATAATTGAGTGTTGGGCAACTATGGAAACCTTCAACTTAGAGAAAATTTGAATTAGGGAAATTTGACTTGATGACATTAAATCCCTATGCTATTCCATTGAGAGCTATTGAGTGCTTCATTTTCTCAGCATTACAGACATTTGAGAGTTAGAGAAGTTTTACTGTATATACATTTTACTATTAAATACACTCACTGCCAAAAGTTAAGCACAAAGAAGAAAATGTTCATGTCCGGAAAGCAATCTGCATTTGAGAGGCTGCAATTCACTGCAGAGGTAGGTGGAAGTATACAAATATGTTACGTTGCTATCAATCATGGTTATGTGTCGCAAAATATGCAAAACAGGCAGTCATATAAGAAGCCAGCCTTCTGAAGTGTGAGAGGAGTTGCATGTAAGTGTCTAGAAAAAGTGTGGAGAACTGTCATAGAAGTGTGCATGACTGACGTGTTTCTATGACTTCCAGAAGACGAATGACAGACAGTGAGCGCTGGCTGTGTGTGGGACACCTTGAAGCAGGACAATCAATCACAGATGTTGCTCTTTTCTTTGGTGTTCATCATTCCATCATTTCACGGTTATGGAAACAATTCCAAACAAGCCAAACAGTTGTTCGAAGACTTGTGGCCGATTGCCCAAGAGTTACAACCCCTGCAGAAGATTGCTATATTGCTCTTGTAGCCAAGCGGAATCGAAGATCAACCTCTACACGTGTGACATCGATGGTTGCAGCAGCCATTGGTAAAACAATATCTGCTACAACTGTGCGCCGAAGGCTACACATGAATGGACTGTATGCCCAGGTACTACGAGTTTGTGTTCCACTATCCGTCCAATCCAGAGGCACACGATTAAAGTGGTGTCAGCAACATGTGAATTGGACTGTGTGTGATTGGGGCAATGTTATGTTCACGGATGAATCGCGATTTTCCCTGGAGCCAGATGACAAACGTGTAAGAGTATGAAGAGAAAAGGGCACACGCAATCGACCTCAGAACATCATCAAGCATCACGCATTCCAAGGTGGAAGCATTGTGGTGTGGGCAGGCATTTCGTTGGGATATCTCGTCGACCTGCACATCTATCGAGGGGGTTCTGTGACAGCTGTCCGGTATCAGGATGAAGTCTTTGAACCCATTGTGAAATTGTATGCTGCAGCAGTTGGTCCTGCTTTTGTTTTAATGGATGATAACGCACGACCCCATAGAGCTGCCATCGTCGACGACTACCACGAGAATGAAGGAATCATGCGTATGGATTGGCCGGCGTATTCAATCCCATTGAGAATCTTTGGGATGCCCTCGGTTGTGCTGTGTGTGCACGTTTCCCACCCCCTGCCACTCTCACAGAGTTGCAAACTGCTTTACAGGAGGAATGGCACTTATTTGACCCTGGAGTGGTTGATCACCTCATGGAAAGCATGGTTACACGCTGTAAACTTTGTGTAAGGATAAGGGGTGACCATTTACCCTATTAATGTTGGTTTTGTTTGTTTGTTTCGGATTTAAACATCGTTTTGTTAATAATTCCAATATGATTTCATCTTATACTTTATGAAAATTCAATATTGTTTTCCTTTTTTTATGTAATTCTTTGTGTTGTTTCATGCATAAACATATTTGCTACTGTCCTGCCATATTTTGTGTCAATCACAGTTGTATTTGTCAATTTTTTTGCAGTTTATCGCTCCGTGCTTAACTTTTGGCAGTGAGTGTAGTTACCATTAATCATTTAAATTATAGTATTTGATATTAAATCATGTTGTTAAATATTATTTCTTTAATTACCTTATAAAATTATTTTTTAGTACATTTTCGTATCATCATTTAACTAAAGATTATTTTAATGCAATAATAGATTTGAATGAATTTAAGTTGTCTTTTTGAGAATGATATTTTTTGAAACATTTTTCTAAATGCATAATTTCTCCACATGTTTCACAAGATGTCCAACATTGTGGTTTCTTACACACCACACAAGGTTTTTGTTCCTTCAATTTGCCAGAAATGTGCTTTTCTTCTTTAACAATGTTATGTAAAGAATCTGGTTTTTCATGTTTCACCATGCTTGTGGTCAGTGCTTCCACAATTTCTATTCGAAAATCAATATGATTATATTTTATTTCTTCTTTTAATTTATTACAATGGTGTTTATAAAGGATATAAGCATTAATGAGACATAAATCTAAAAGCCACAAAAAATAACACTTGTACCTATGTATAGTTTTTCTAACAATTGCACTTGAAATCATGAAATTATCTTCTAGATTAATACCTTTCATATTTCTCACATAATCTGCAACAATAATTGGTCTAGATTGTTTTAATTCAGGCAATTTTGATGATACTTCAAGAATATTAGTTGTATGATAATTACTGAGTAGACAAATTGGTTTCACTTGATACCAATATAAAACTAATAATTCTTTATTTCTTAATGCAGTCATACCTTTATCAGATTTATTACATTTTAAATTAATTGGCATATCTTTCTTATTCATACAAACAGTGCCTGTTAAATGGCATTTTCTTTTATATAGTTCTTTGGCTAATTCTGGACTTGAAAAATAATGATCAGTATAAAAATGATAGCCCTTACCAGGAAAAACTTGTAGTAATTTATCAATTAAATTAAGAGCAATTTGAGATGATATAGGTAAATCGCTGTATTTTTCTTGATTTTCTTCATTTTCACAATATGGCTGTATACCATATACATATCCTGTATCTGGTTCACTAAGCATAAACATCTTCATTATTCCATTTGTTGCTTTTATGGGATGGTTGATTTTAAAACAAGTTCTTCCTTTAGAATTAACAGTAACTTCATCTATTTTAAGAACCCGATGAGGAAAAAGATACTTCTGAAACTTTTTTGTGAGTTTATCAAATAATTTTTTTATTTGAAAGTTAGATTGCCTTGATCCTTCATTATTGGAATTTCTTAAACAAAAATTAGAGAAAATATTTAAGAAATAAGTTTTGGACATTGTAAGTGAAAAATATGGCATAAACTGACTTTTTCTGTCAGTCCAATA
The DNA here is from genome assembly GCF_000671375.1 of Centruroides sculpturatus. Taxonomy (NCBI): domain Eukaryota; kingdom Metazoa; phylum Arthropoda; class Arachnida; order Scorpiones; family Buthidae; genus Centruroides; species Centruroides sculpturatus. The sequence continues at coordinate 101,601 of NW_019385137.1, read as the reverse complement.
GCTTTCTATATCTTTTCTTGGATTAAGCCCCATATTTATTAATATTGCAATAAAAGTACAAAAAGATGTATTATTTACATTAATCCAACTTTGAGATTTTATACTTTTCCTTTTGCATATTTTTCTAAGCGCATTACGGTTTATTTCATCTACTAGCATATTTATAATTTCTTCTGTAAACAAAAGTTTAAAATAATCTACTGGCTTTCTTATTTCTTTCTTTGACAATCTAAGCCCTGGCTGAACTGTGAAATTGAAGTGAATTGGAAAAGAATCCGATTGTGTAACATTTATCCAGCTTGAATCATTTTTTTCTTCTTCATCCAATTCATTACTTATATCCTCATTGTATTCATCTGAATAATGATTAAATATCACTTTTTCAGTTGCATAATCGTATTTGTCAATAACTATTGCTTTATTAATACAATTCTTTCCTCTACGTTTAGCAACTTTTTCATTAATTTCATTTTCTTCAACAGAGATTTTTCTTTTCCTACCAGGACATTGATAAATAATATCATCATCTTTCTCAGGCTCACTTTGCTTCTTTTCACAAGCAGACATTTCTGCAAACTGATCATTTTTTACACAGTTTAATTCATCATTTTTAGTAGGTTCTGCATCATCAATGCAATTATTTTCTATTGGAGTAGAAAATAATTCACAATCATCATTTGATTCATAAACTAATTTGTTAGTATAAGCTTTTAATTTACTATTATTGTTACTTTCTTGCATTTTTAAAAAAAAGCATCCTTCCCTATTTTCTTTTGTTATGAACTTTCCTTTGTCAATTACATTGCATTGACCATTCTGCTCATTTTTATCATACAGAACACATATTACTGAGGTAACTTCATCGTCAACTACTTTATACACTATTTTGCTATCGTTTCTTGTTTCAAAGTTGTTACTTGTTAGCAAATTACAGTTTGAACGGTGCATTTCTTTTTCATTTGTTTCATGATATCTACATTTCTTTGTTAGAAGAGTCGAATCACGAACCAAAAATGGTTCATCAGTAATCTTACAGTTTATTGTATTTTGTCTTATGGCTTCTGGTTCATTAGCAAATTCATTACAAACAGGCTCCAACGATTGCAAATCAGTAAGCATACTGGGACTATTACAATTGTCATAACGATCGTTATCCGTATCCGAAGACAACTCCATTTTTAATATCAGTCTTATCCTGAAATTAATCCAAAATTATTATGTGTATTTACATCATTGAGTATATTATACTATATGCTCGCATAGTTACTATAACACCTTAAAAATACTATAAACAAAAAAACCAAGTTTTCGATAAACTTTGACGACATTACTGACCTCTTGCGAAGGAAATTTAAATAATAATAATAGCAAATAATAAAAATGAAGTAAATAAAAATTTTCTTAACTTTATTATTTTTAAATGCATGGTCCCAATAAATAAATAAATAATAAATATATAATTTATTTATTTCCTTATATATATATATACACAATAAGTTCATTTTGATAACATAAAATTTTGATTAAATTAATTTTATTTCTGTAAGGGGCTTTCCATAAATTACATCCGCATTTTTCTTGAAACTTTTACTCTCCCTCCCATTAATGTCCCAGTTTGTCCAAGTTTTCGTAATCCCTCCCCTCTTCGGACGTCTAACAAAACTCAACACCCGGACGGCCGAATGGCCGAGCGGCCAAGATGGCAGCCTACCGCTCTTAGCGACCCGAAATAAAATCTGGACAGGTTGAAAAATTTCCCGGGAATTTTTCGGGGGTAGTCCGTCCGGATATGTCGAACCCCGTTCCTCATCACCCAGCCGCCCCATTGTGGGTCTGGCTGGGTGGTGAGGAACGGGGTGAGGAATCCATAATAGGCTTGCTAAAAGAAGCCCTATTACTGCCCGCTGGGCGGAAAGAGTCTAAAAAATAACCCCCTCCCTTCATTTATGGACAGCCCCTAAATTAATATTCCTTTTTATTACTATTTATTTGAAAAACATGCTTCTAAGAAGCTGTCAAAGATGCTAACCGGCAAAATAAATTAACGCTAGCGGTTGTATTCATCAACTCGAGTTAGAGTAAGATTGAAATCGAGATTTTGTTTAAATCATTATTCACCATACTTTAATTTTATATCTTAATTCTTAAATCTGAATCGTAATTTAACTCAGATATCCTAGAGTTAATTTTTGAATTGCAAGTTAACGTTTGAGCTATTTGAATTTTCTTATAAAGCAACGTGGACTCATTCAATTTTTATGGCAATTTTAAGCTCTTGCAAGTTCAAAATAAGCAGCTGTATCGTAAAAAATTATACAGGTATCGTTATTGGACCTTCAATTTCAAACATTTCTACTCTTTCTACCTTTAGGTTTTTATTTCGTTTAGTTTTCAAGTTTTTTGTAACAAACTAGCAATTCCGTACTATGGTATTTCCGGGTACAGTATTATAATTTCGCGTAACATATATTTCTCTCTACATTTGTTACTGCATTTGCTTTTTATTTTTGATTTTCTAATAATTTTTTTACATTTGCACTAATTCTAATAATACACTTCTATCTCAAAAGTACCATAGTCTTTTTCAGTGTTGTGGAGTTGGAGTCAGAGTCGCCTTAGGGCTGTTTCACACTGTCCGACTGGACCGACTGGCCGGACTCCAAGTCGTGTTGCCATGGCAACAGCAGTCTGCCGACCGACTATTCGTTCCAGTCGGACAGATTTGAAAAGTTAAATATTTGTAGTCGGGTCGGAGCAGTCGGTGAGCTACAGCCAATGAGAGCTTCGAAGCTATAACCAATCAGAGTTTAGATTTATCCAATCTACGTCGAAGTTAGAAAATGGCTGAAAGTATAGATTTCTCGGAAGCTTTAATAAACGAAGTCAGAACATATCCGTGGCTTTATGATATTCGGCGAGCCGATTATAATGACAACATAAAAAAAAATAATTCTTGGACGGAGATTTTCAAGAAACTAAACGTTGTAGGTATGTGATTGACTAATCTAATAATCTAATAATGACGCGATATATCTAAGTGCATGATCGCTTTCCATGACGGCCGTGTTTTCTGTTTTATTTAAAAAACTTACCATGATTGGCTAGTGTATTGATCTATAACACGCGTTTTGATTGGTCCTCATGAGTCGGCCACCGATATATAATCGTACTTAGTGTGAATGCTTTTACTACTAGTCGGTCCGATTATAAAATCGATCGGCTCGGACCAGTCGGTCCAGTCGGTCATAGTGTGAAACAGCCCTTAGTCGGACGTTTTAGAGCGGAGTCGGAGTGGAATCGGTAAAATTCTTGCGACTCCGTCCCTGACTTTTACTGGTGGTAAAACGTAAAATACAAAAAATACGTTTAATTAGTATTTTAAAAAAAATTCTTAGAAAACGGACAATTCGATAAATTTAGATATGAAAATAGATTCACTTATAAAGGCCATTTCATACCAAAATGTTATGTGTATCTCGCGCGACATGTTCTAAACTTTCAGAAAGTAGCTTTTATAATTTAAACGAATATTTTCACATCGCCTAGAAAGCTGTATTCTTTTTATAATTCACGCCAAGTTAGGCACGTTTTTGCTATTACTCAACAAAAATTACGAACGTGACGCAATACTCGACTGATTTTGGATTTGTAAAAGGATATATAAAACTCTGTATTATATAAATTATATTAATACAGTATTTGTTTTGAGTAGCTCGTATGCTATGCGAATCGAAATTGTGCGAAAAAAAAATTGAAACTGAGTAGCGTATGAATCATTCAAAAAGCAAATAATTCTTTCAATGTGCTAGTGTATGGATGATTGGTTTTAAATACTGATACGCAACACGATCTGCAATCGAGGAAATGTATCTTCTGGGTGGTGTTTTAAGAGAAAGTGACCCCTATTCGGACGTCATGGATGCGAAGAGAACCCGGAAAACGCACCAGCCAGCCCGTTGGCCCAAACACCAACCCGAGCCGACTACCACTATTTAGGGATCCAATCGGCTTAGCCAATGGTGCAATATGGGGTTGGATGGAGAAGACACATAAGTGGTTGCACGTGAAAAAATTTTTTGCAGCAATCTCGACCGGGAATTAATCCCAGATACTTTGCGGTAACATTCTGTAGGCTGCTGCTCGGCATCTAGCTGGCTTTCAATGTATAAGAAAAACAATGAATGTATATAATAACTCATATAAACATCGTAGTAGCTCGGAATATACGTGAAAAGACGGAACCTGTACTTTGCTAATAAAAGATTATAGAATCTCTAGATCATTTTAACGGGAAAATGAGAAATTTTAGTCTTGTATAAAATAAAATAACATAAACTGTTAAAGGGAAAAAAGAAAATGGGTTTTTAAAATTAAAAATTTCCTTTTAGAAAATTAAAACAGTCAAAGATCTAATATATTTTTAGAAATTGTCTCAGATAAAATCAATAAAAGAGAAAATGTAATAAAAAAATGAAAAAATGTATATTTAATGTATAATCTTCAGTGAATTTATTTAAAAATTTGTAAGCCGAAAAGCATCTTGCTTTAAACTGAAGAGGAACATAAGTGACTGAAATGCATATTTAATAAAATAGAAAAGCCAAAAAAACGGTCTCTTGTGTCCAAGTGAAAACATTTCGAATAGTCTAATAAGTCCTCCGATATAGAGAACTATAGAAACCGATATAAAAGTTTCATCATCATTAAATTTTAAAATAAAGACAAGTAATTATTTATTGTGACGTCGTCACAATGCAGGGCTGCAATTTTTAATCGTATTTTTAATTTATTTAATTTAAACTATAAGCTCTCCATCTCAAGTTAGTAGTTGCTGGTCCCTGTACATCATACTTTTTCTTTAACAATAGAGTCGTGCCGGTCATCTATCTAACATCTTTCGGGGAAAATTTTTTGAATTGAAATAATATGACATCCAGTTTACTTCGGAAATTCGTACACAATTAATCGGGGCCTCCTGCCCCTAAGCTTTTTATATGTGATCTCGTCTTTCATCTATCTAACTCCGTTCAAGAGATTAAGGAAGGGCAGAAAGGCGGAGGACAGTAGGAATTCATGTCTACAAATTTTCAAATAGCAAATATCTTTGAAATTTGTTTTTGAAAGCGCCACCATGTCACATGTTGTTTAAACAAAAATGCGCAGAGACAGTAATAAAAAGTTTATGGTATGGTTTCGAAGTGTCAAGCTTATCTTTACCAAAGAGAAACACCAAAGAAAATATTTGACTTTCACTTTGGGTGCCATGATTTTTACTCGGCGCAATACTTTTTTTATATCGGATGTTTTCCTTTGAATATCAACTGTTTTTGACAAATTAACTTTTCACTGCCTTTCTATTATAAATATATTATTCTATTCTATTTATTATTACTTGTATAACATAATTTGGGCTTAAAACAGTCAATAGAAACACGAGAAAAGAAAATCGAGATAAGAATCTAACTGCTACACGCTAAAGGAGGAAGAGAAAAAAATGCAGAATGTAATTAATACGATTGTTTTAGCTTATTAGCGAGGTTGAGGCCGACGTTTTAAACTCGAAAACGTGTACGTCGGACGTTCAGCGCCGCTTTCCTGTAAGCCTAGAAGTTTGACACTGGTGTTTGGATAGTCAGTGGAATCATGGTCGACATTCCAAACACCATTGTCAAACTTGTAGGCTTACAGGAAAGCGGCGCTGAACGTCCGACGTACACGTTTTCGCATTTAAAACTTCGGCCTCAACCTCGCTATTATTCACCGGGTTAATTTCTTGGGGCAGGATTGAACTCATCAGTTCAAGATGACTAGTATATTTTTTCCGAAATTTATATTTTAAAATTCTACAATATACTTGAGTTTAGTCAATCTTCGGAGGATAGTTTAGTCCAAGTGCAACTTATCGACTTAAAGCAATCGGGCGACTGACTATTAGCCAGTGTGCGCACCCACCACCAACCAAACAGTTTAGTTGTAGCAGTGTGCGGGGATGCACTCCAATTCGACTAAACTATCGGACGATAGTTTAGTCTGTAATGTGCGCGGGTTTTTAGGCGATGTCTTGTAATATCTCGGTCATATTAGGGCTTTTAACGGCGGTTACTTGCTAATGGCAATAAATATTTCACTATGATATTTCTCAGTTAACTTTACGGTGGTTACGATCCGTCATAATTAGATTAAAGTAGACGTTAGTGTTGTTCAAAATAATTCATTCTAGTGTTTGGAAACATTGGAATCAATTCAGTAAAGTGAGTAGAACTACTATTTCGATACATGACTCACAAAATCACACATAAGTTACACTGAATTAAAATAATCAGTAAATGTAAGGCACAACTCATTTGATACACCGAAATTCACGGCTCTCGATAATACAAGGTATATTGAAACGTTCAGTTTGTGCTATTGTTTTTAGATTTATAACTTCAACTAAATGAAAAATTCATGAATATTTTCGGTAAATGAGCAAATTAATTATGAAATTTAAATATTAAAAAATATAAGGATGATTAAATGTAATATTTTATTCATGAGCAAAATCTTAATTATCATTACTTCTTACTATAAAGTAATTAACAGTTTACAGGAACATGCTTTCAAGCTTCAAGCTTTATTATTCTTTAATCTCCGTTTGATATTTCTCCACCGGGAAAATCATAATTCGATTTTTTTTCTTTTTTTTGTTTGGTAGATCTCGTCCCGCTTTTAAATTAAATAAGAGTTAAAATGTTACCAAGTTTATTTACTGTGATTCAGAATAAAGTATTCTATAATTAATCAACGGTCGAATTTTGAGAAAATCGGAACTGCCTTATACTACGTTCGCACACAATCCACGACTCATTTCGATCTCGATTTACCTACAATCTGGATTGTGACTGTCACTAGTCGAACGTCGTGCTGTTCGCACAGGCAGTCCGCCCGGCTATTACACGCGATCATAAAACTGACGTAACTACGCGGTAAGTCACAAACACCAACAAACAAAATGGAAGTTTTGGTTAGAAATAAATACTTTTTCTTGCCATACATCTAATAATAGACAGATGTCTTTTTTATTTCTCTGTCGATAGCCCGACACGTGTTCCGCAGCCATCCTGTATTTTCTCGCGCGCGTGGAATTATGGGATCTCTCGTATAACTGGATCTAGTTTCGAGAACTCTCTCCAGTCGATCGCGATTGAACCTCGTTACAGTCGAGATTGAAACGGTCGAGAGCGTTCGCACCGCGGAACAGTCTCCGACCTTAGTCACAATTTAGATCGAAATGCTCGGTGCGAACGGGGTATTACGCATTTTCGATAGGATTTCGATGCACGGTTCTTTCTTACAGTGATCCGTATACAAAACGGTAACCGTTTTTCAATTATGTCCGATATATTACAGTAGACCCTCCTATAACACGGGTTCCTATAATTACGATTCCTATAAGACGGCAAAAAATTGCGACGGTATCCGTACAAACCTGATAAAAAAAAACTACTATAATTCGGTAAAACGTCATCGGGCAGCCGAACTACTTTCCGCCAGCGCCACGCTACGGAGAATTTAGGCGGGTAAATTGACTTTACTATCGTCTGTACAGTATTATATATAAATTAGGTACTGTATATATAATTATATATTAAATTAATTTATTGTAACTTTGTTATAATTATATATATACTTTCCGCCGTCCAGCGCCACGCTACGGAGAGTTTAGGCGAGAAAGTTTTTACTATCGTCTGTACAGTATGTAAATTAGGTACCGTAAGTCTAATACAGTACTGTAATTTTATACATTTCTTGTGAAAGAAACATTTCTTATTCAACGGCCATAAAAATTATTTATATTAATGGTGTCTCCAAAGTTCAACGAAGTTTTCGCAGAAAAATAACTTATCAGAAATAGCCCGCCGTTTGGTGCGCTGCTCCGGAACGAAAACAAGCTTAAGCAATGGCGACGTCGAACGGTGCACACTCGGTAACTAATCCTACAATTTTTTGTTTATAGCATAGTTTATACGGATAATTCCCAAAAAATATACGTGTTTTGGAAATGTTGAGTCGAATTAGTCTAGAATCGATTAATTTTATGGAAGAAAACCTTTCAAACAGCCGTAGTCCGTAAACTTCACACGTGTCGGGCTGTGATTGGCAAGGACTCGTACAAAATTGATTCATAAAGAACGGAACGTATCTACCGTGTTATAGGGGGGGTCGACTGTATTACTTTTCGGACTGCGTCACACCGGCCAGGGGTGAGCTTTTTACAAACCCTTCGTTCGTTATTTTTTTCGTACAAACGAATAAAATGAAATGCATTTCGTATTTCGTAGGACGGACTCGTAACAAAAATTTTCAGATTCTTCTCCTACTTTAATGAATACGATCAAGAATACGATTTACTGGCTAATTGTATCATTGTTCAGTCTATACTTAATTGTTCTGTCTAAAAAACTGTTTCACTGTTCAGTCTAAAAAAGAATGAAAGAAAAATAAAAATCGGCGAGGCAGCGGTGTTGCATGGTGGCACACAGGTCTTTACAAAAGGATACATGTAGCGTAAGTTGCGCATGTTCTAACAGCAAAATTTATCGCGAAGATAAACGAATATCAAGAAAATAAATTGTCATTATCGCGAAAGTATGAATTCGACCTTAGTTTACCACTTAAACCTAAGTAATACTGCGTTTAGATACTGTAATAGGACGAATACGTTTCAACATTATCTCTTTATTACTTTTAACTGCCAACTATTATCTATTTGATCTGTTAGGGTGGATAGCGTGAAGGACAGATATCCTTTTATCGACTTTATCAAAACCATTTTAGATAAAATAGTTATGTAACGCTGTATCAACGTGTAGTCGGAGTGAGGCTGCTCGCATCTTCATTTTCTAGATTAATAGTAGCCTGGGACGCCCCCTTAGTGGGCGTTGTTTACAAATTTCCATGAAGAACGGTTCCTTTGACTTTTTTGTTCCTATCAATATGCTCTACAGCTCCGTTAAAGTCCCAATGGTAAGATTTACCCTCCGAATGAAGAGGTGGCGACCCTCCCAAACCGTAGACCCCTGTACTAACAATAAAGTCAAAGGAACCATACTCCTACTCGCGACCCTTCGAGAGATATAAGCCCCTGAAATAATAAATTCCTATTACAAATATACTGAATTATTTATATTGTTATATTGACCAAATAATAATTTATTGGCCAAATGAATAATAAAAATTTATATTGTTAATTTAAATAAGAATTAAAATTGTTAATTTGAATGTTTGAAATATGACACACGATAGGGGCACCTCTAGTGTCCGTTATCAAACGGTTACGGGACAGACGGACACCCGTTGAATGGGTTATATATATAGATGAGGGAAAAAAGAGAGAAAGAATCATTCGTTGTCAACAATATACTGTATTTGATTTCTGTTGTATCATTTAAAAGTACAATTAATATGACGATTTTAGTCTCTGTAATCCAAAAATATTCTTGGTAGACAAATCTCACAGCAATCTTATTGGCAAATTAAATTTATTTTGTAAAGACTACATCAAATGCATTTCGGGCTGGTCTAATATTTTCCAGTCCCTCTTCAGTGCTAAAACAATAACAAAGAACGTAAAATGTTTAACTAAAACACGACATAGATGTATATCTACACCAAAATTATAAATTTTGGAGAAAAACTTACAATAACCGCTGGTGGTAATTACAATGATATTTCCATGGGTAGGGGTGGTAAACTTTGTACACATTTGTAAGAATCCTAAAATTACAATTATCTTTTTTTGTATAAAACAATATAAGGCTAATACAAATAATATATTAAACAATACTTATACTTACAAGTTTAAAAAAATTTTTTCCACATACGTGTATAATAAACATACCAAAACCAACTAATTATTAAAAATTCATTGACAAACAATTGTAAAAATAATTCCAAAGCACTACAAATTTTTAACTTCATACCATCAACACTTTACAAAGTCACACAGTAGACCACCAACACTTTACAACGGTAATCAAGTGATGACGTCTTAATACATAACCATTTATTTTTTATTTTATTCTAGCGCCATCTATTAGATTGTACCAGCTATAATTTATTTCCATCCCTTTCGACTGATTTATTAAATTATTATTATTTTGTTTTCTAATTTCTATATGTTCTTTGAATTTTCTTTTATAAATATCTTTTTCAATATGTAAAATTTTTACATTGTTTCTATTAATATTACAATTATTACTATTGATGTGGTTAAACCACATCAATAGTAATAAGTATATCAATAGTAACTAATATACAGCAAACCATTTATATATAATTTAAAAGTACAATTATAAGGTCAGAATAAGCCATTAATTAATTAATTGCTATGCCAACGTATCATGAAATTCTGTCTATCACTATGGGCCTGGGACTTATAGATTGACTCGTAGCGATGTTTACTGTAACTGTTTAAAAATACTATGTCAGTTAGTTTTTTTCACTCGACTGAATGCAACATAGGTAAGACCGATAGCTATCTCTTTTTTACCTATATCTATTTTGATATTTGGAAGAATTAATCCCTGTGATTTATGTATAGTCATCGAGTAAGGTAAGGGGAAATTGTCTACGAGATCGCAATATACTGCCATCGTTTGAAGAGCATGTTATGGGGATTATTGGAAACAGATTACCATAGATACCAGACCCTAAAGACTGGGAGGTTCGTCGTGGGTTCGCGCCACGGTCGGACAGGCTGGCTGCTTGGAGTTTTCCGGGTTTTCTCCTTGCCTATAACGACTGAATAGGAGGCCAGTTCCCCATAAAAGTCCTCCCGGAAGGCATTATTTCCCGCGCGCGCGATTAGGCCGTTCAGGTACGGCTGGCTCATCGGTCGCATGGCGATCATACAGAAGTCTATCGGAGAAAGAGCCTATTTGAGCTATAATCTCCGTATTAACACCTGCAAGAAGAAGAAGAAGAAGATTACCATAGATGAAAGGTCCCTGATAGCTATAGAATTCTACTAAAATAAACAGAAGAAGAGCTGGAGGGCGAGCATTAGGAGTATATATAATGTAGCGTATAGTTCCTAGTGAACCATTGACGAGACCTCCTTGCACCCATAAGTTGACGCTCAGCATGATTCTGGCATTAACTGAGAGATTCAAATATTTGGAGAGACCAAGAGCTGAGTGATCTTTGGACAAAGGCGGGGCAATATCTGGAGTGTTTTCAGATGCTATATAAGCAACAGGGCACCCAGTTGACTGCAAGTAGTCTTCGTTGCTTTGTTTAACTTGCTCGTTTGTTGGATACAGCTCTACTGCCGTTTGGAACTGACCAAGTTCATATCTGGATAAATAGGCTCGATAAATAGACGCTGCCACGTAGGACGTAGCCTTAGTCAGCTTATTTTGACCTCTAATACTTAAGAAAAACGCGACCTTCGTTTTGACCCCTATCTCCAATTCTACAAAAATGGATCATTTTTCAGAGTTGAAATTTTAATCAGTTCATCCTTGAGATATGATGAGTCGTCCTAGAAAATTTCATCAAGATCTGACAACTGACTCTAGAGTTATAACGTTGACAAAGGATGCACGAAGTCAAGTTAGTCAGTGTTAGTTGTCGCTCAGCTTCACCTCGCTCCGAAAATAAAACTTTTTTAACTTATTATTCTATAAAGATTCTTTATATTTGTTGGTACGGCCAAGATTTATTTACTTGTTAATTTTTTTCCTTAACCATTCACTTACCTCAACGGTCAGAAAATTTGGAACATTTCCCATCGTCGTTAGAAAAACAACAACGGGTTATTCCCAAAGGATATTTCATTCCTTGCATAAAATCTAACTATTATCGAATACGACATTAGTTTTTAAAAGAAAATTATCAGTTTTTTTCTCTATTCGAGTGACTTCCAAATGTTTACAATTAATAATTATATAAAGTCTGTGAAAATAAAAAGTCTTTAGAATCTATAAAACTGAAATTAACGTATGATTGTTTCTATCCTCACGAAGTAAATAGAAACAATTTTATTAGAGTGAATTTGACAGATAAAAAAAAAGAGAGAGAGAGAACTTACGTCGTTATATTGGATTTGCGATCGTGTCATGTAAAAACTTTGCCGCGCTATTAAGCGAAATACTTTATTTTAAATTCATATAGGCCTACGTCAGTTTATCTGCATTTGTCTTCATCTTTAGAGTATTTTCTTTCTTTCTGACATACGAAATAAGTAAACACATCATCAGCAAACTATAAAATAAGCAAATATTATCCACAGAATGTACAGAAAATTCCATAAAGAATTTTTGATATTTTCATTTTCTAATAATATAATAACGTTCTTTAAAATAATTAAAAACTATATTCACATTTTATTATTAGTTATTAAATGCCATTCATTGAATGAAATTATTTACTTGGAAGATTTTGATCTTTCTTCCTACAATGTGACCAATCAAAGTTTTATTTCGGGGCGCTCAAAAAAAATTAATTAATGCGAGTTTATTTGATTTGCGAAGAAATTCAGATGGAAAATGATGATTGGTTTCAAAACTCTGCTAATGAAAAATAGGTTTTTAATGACATATTTAGCCACGAATATCACGAATTATCAGACAAATATATAAATTACATAACTTATTTAACAATGATAGGCATCGGGAAATTTCGATCATGGTTGATGTCAGTCACAAAGGTCCCGGGGATGACGAACTTGGGGTTTAATCCCCGAAGTTTACCGCTATGTAAAATTTTGTGAAGATACTGGCCAACGTTTGTACCTAACACCTGCACCAAAAACGTCGCAGTCTACACTGCAATCGACGATGTTTGTACGAATTTATTTAATAAATTATATAATCAACGAGGTATAAAGAATATCCAAAAAGATGTCCTCTTATGTTTACATCTCTCCAAAAGACACGAAGACGTTAGAAATATTTATTCAAATTTCTTTACGTGATTTGGCAGGTAAGCTCTCTCCAGACTATCGAATAAATAAAATATTTGATAAGTGATAAGTTATATAAATATAATAAAATGAGTTTAAAACACTTACCGAATGAAGACGCGAAGATATTATGACTGTCGTCTGTTATAAAACTTGTATTTCGGTGGTTTTTTCATTTATAAATTAGTCATTGTACATTTCGTATAGACCTTTCATAAACATAATGCAACGGGAGTTTTTGAGCGTAGTTACACAATTCGATACTGAAATTTATGTTCCGTAATTAAACTTTATATTTTAAAAGATCAAATAATTATTAAATGTAATAAAATTAATATTATATTATTATAATTATAAAATAACGTATTACTTTTACTAAGCTTTAATACTTAAATTTTGTTTTGATATATTACAAATGCACAACGTAGATTTTAAAATAATTGTAAAAATTCTAAAAGTTACGAGTAAAGTAAAAGTAATAAAAGGTAGGTACAAATCTGATAATTACATTTTAATTCTATTTTAAACTATAATTTAATTTCTACTATTTTGATAATTTTCTTGCCTTCGAACCGCTTTATATCTAATTACTAGGACAACGCGCGACTTAGTCGTATCGCGATAGAATTGAGACGGAACCAAAAAGAAAGAAATGATCCTTGTACTTATTAGACACAGAAAAGGCGATCTTTATACTTGAAGGACGCGAACAGGCAAACTTTGCACGTGCCGCCACGAAAGAGGTATCATTGCATCCGTCGGTCACGGGAGAGGCGATCCTCGTAGCCTGCCGGTCATGTGAGAGGCGGTCCTTGTACTGGCTGGCACACAGAGATGATACTTGCCCTTACCGACACCGAGAGACGATCAAAGAACAAAACAACGAATGCCAAAGCCTAAATGCTAATGCATTATATTAAATGCATTGGTACAATTAAAATTGAAAAAATTTTTAAAAATTGTAAAAAGAGGAAAACTTTTTGCTGATTTTGTACACTATCTATCTACTTTTGAAATCGTTAATCATAAAGTTTTATGGTCTCTATTAGAAAGAATGGGTATGAATAAACAGTTTCTTGGCCTTATAATTGACATATACTCCAAAGTCGCTGCAAGAGTAAAGATTTTAGTCGAAACGACTGATTTATTTGGTATTGAAATTGGAGTTTTGCAATGTGAGATTCTGAACACACTGCTCTTTAATTACTTTATATGTTAATGATTTAATAGGGCGACTTGCTAAGTCTGACCTACCTGAGATTTCTCTCTCTGATCAAGTTGAGTTACATGTACTAATGTATGCTGACGACACTGTACATATACCTGGGAGTTTTATTTTCGTCTTCCGGACTGTTTTACAGGATAAAATTATAGTATTATTAAGGATAAAATGGTACGGGATTCTATGTTGCCTATTACTTCAAAAGCTAAAATTAATTTTGCTCATATTTATATAAAATTATTTCACTCAATGATTTCATCTGTACTACTTTATGCTGCTCCTGTATGTACAGTACTTATCACTTTAAAATGGAAATTATTCTTGCCTTGTATCTTCGAAGAATTTTATGTTGTACCATAAAATTCCAGTTTATATATTATGGTGTTTCTAGGATATCGGTATTAATAATAAAGCATAGTTTCTTTCTGGATTAAACTGTTGAAACTACACGATAACAGTTATGTTAAAGTAGCGTATAACAAACTTTGTAAATAAGTTTAATGATAAATAATTATACATATAACTGGACGTTGGCATTGAAAAATCTGTTAAATCGACACAGTTTCTCATTTTTATGTTTGTCCCAAGATCCTCAATTGATCGAAAGTTATCAAACATTAATTATAAAAATATGTTGCGAACATAGCATATAAGAAGATTGGTTTTTGTTGGAAAAGAACAAGCATTTTCAACTATATTATATTTCTAAAACAACTTATATGTGTGAGGATTATTTGTTTATGAACGTAATAATCATGTAAAACGATTATTTCTACAGCTGACATGTGGTCAAAATTATATTTTAACGTATAACACTAGACTAATAATAGACCCTGAGAGAATTTGCAGTAACTGTAGTTCGCAAACGTATGAAACTTGGAAACTTGTGTTCTTTCACTGTATCAAATTTGAAACAAATAAGAAAAAAGTTCTTGAAAATATTTAAATCCTGGAAAGATAATTAATTTATCGCGTTTTACTACTTTCAGATTTACATAATGTGTATAAAATGATTATTATTANTAAGGATAAAATGGTACGGGATTCTATGTTGCCTATTACTTCAAAAGCTAAAATTAATTTTGCTCATATTTATATAAAATTATTTCACTCAATGATTTCATCTGTACTACTTTATGCTGCTCCTGTATGTACAGTACTTATCACTTTAAAATGGAAATTATTCTTGCCTTGTATCTTCGAAGAATTTTATGTTGTACCATAAAATTCCAGTTTATATATTATGGTGTTTCTAGGATATCGGTATTAATAATAAAGCATAGTTTCTTTCTGGATTAAACTGTTGAAACTACACGATAACAGTTATGTTAAAGTAGCGTATAACAAACTTTGTAAATAAGTTTAATGATAAATAATTATACATATAACTGGACGTTGGCATTGAAAAATCTGTTAAATCGACACAGTTTCTCATTTTTATGTTTGTCCCAAGATCCTCAATTGATCGAAAGTTATCAAACATTAATTATAAAAATATGTTGCGAACATAGCATATAAGAAGATTGGTTTTTGTTGGAAAAGAACAAGCATTTTCAACTATATTATATTTCTAAAACAACTTATATGTGTGAGGATTATTTGTTTATGAACGTAATCATCATGTAAAACGATTATTTCTACAGCTGACATGTGGTCAAAATTATATTTTAACGTATAACACTAGACTAATAATAGACCCTGAGAGAATTTGCAGTAACTGTAGTTCGCAAACGTATGAAACTTGGAAACTTGTGTTCTTTCACTGTATCAAATTTGAAACAAATAAGAAAAAAGTTCTTGAAAAGATTTAAATCCTGGAAAGATAATTAATTTATCGCGTTTTACTACTTTCAGATTTACATAATGTGTATAAAATGATTATTATTATGTTTTATTGTGAGATACTAAGAATGAATTAACTGAATGATTAATTCATTCAATTAATTAACTGAATGAATTCAGTTTTTATGTAATATTTTAACAATCATCTTGTGTGTAAAATTTTTATTTTATATTCGAATGATATATTCATTCTTAAAACAGTTCAAATTGCTTAAAATTTAAAAAGAAATTCAGTATACATAAATTAATATGAGTATTAATTTAAAATTTAATATTTATAATATGTGATATACAATATCTAATATGAAAGTCCTTAATTATACAACTCTAGTTTAAGAAAAAGTATTATAAATTACAGTAGATTTGTAATTTAGAATATAAAATATATATAAAGTAGAATTTGATATTGAAATGATTGGTGTATAATAAATATATTTTAATTATACAGTATTCATCATAATCCTCTTATAATAAATTATTTTAGTTTAATAAATAACAATAATAATATATAAGTATGATGTGAATTGTGCACGAATTAAGTTGCTTTATAGATACATCTCACAGTAGAATATATTTAATATTTTATCAGCATATATATAAATAATATATAAAATATATAATTTATACGGGTATATGTTATATATGATGATATCAATCTATTTCTTAGAAATAACTTATAACATAAGTAGTCTCATATTAGTAATATATATAGATATTTTTTACTTATATGATAGTTGTGTTATAGTTTGCAATTGCATAATTATTTTTTATAAGTTCCATGTAATTAAATAAGTAATAGCATAAATTGTTTAAATCAAAATGTGCTGCCTTAATATCTGAAATGATACACTTAATCTGATTTTCAGGTACATTTTCCTGATGATAAATGGGAAAAACTAGAGTTGATGAAACTAGAAAATTTAAAGGATGAGCAAATTATTGTAAACATTAAAATAGAAGAATGTAATGAATAAATGTAGATCAATCTTTATCTAATACAGAAAATAGCGTATTATATTATTTTTCAGGCTATGTATTATCGAACATAAGAGAAAATGAGAAAATATGTAATAAATATTTTGAATCTGTATGCTCCAAAGATGCTATTGATGTAGATACAAATTTAGCAAAGTTAATGTCTCTGAGTAGCTACAAAAAGTTTTCTAGTTTATACTTCTTAAAGCACTTAGTCATTGTTTTTATATAGAGAAACAAAATTCAAATGTTTGGAGATAGTTCTTTCGAAGAAGAAACAAAACTGTAAGGATTTCTTGATTGAAATTATAAATTTTGATTTTGAAATTCAGAAAATTCATTTTAAACAATGTCACGACATTAAAAGAAAACTAATAAATCGTTTTATCAATTGTATTTTATTTTACGATTATGGATTTTTTATATAAAAACTTATAACATTTTTTTAATTACCAACTATCGTCTAATTGTAATTAATTACAGTATTTTCACCAATACAACATGTGTTTTACAGCAATAACTGACAACCTGGATATCCTAGTTCAAGACACGGCACGTAAAGCGGAACCTCCCTGAAATACTGACCGAAATTTTTTCCAATTTATCTAGTTAGTAAATTGTCCATGTACACTATCTATCTACTTTTGAAATCGTTAATCATAAAGTTTTATGGTCTCTATTAGAAAGAATGGGTATGAATAAACAGTTTCTTGGCCTTANATTGTATTTTATTTTACGATTATGGATTTTTTATATAAAAACTTATAACATTTTTTTAATTACCCACTATCGTCTAATTGTAATTAATTACAGTATTTTCACCAATACAACATGTGTTTTACAGCAATAACTGACAACCTGGATATCCTAGTTTAAGACACGGCACGTAAAGCGGAACCTCCCTGAAATACTGACCGAAATTTTTTCCAATTTATCTAGTTAGTAAATTGTCCATACTTCGAAGCAACAGAAAATGATTGAACGACCTAACGAGCAGTAAATTTTCCTTAGTACTTGTAGTGAGTTTATTTTTGATTTACGCAACATGGGTATAGTAGAATTAATTGCCGAATCTACTTTGACAACATAAATGTTAACGTTGACGAAAAACTATCCTTCAAAGAAAACGAAATTCCTAGATGACAATGTTGTTTGAATATTTTTATTTTTTCTAAACCATTTATTACTTGTTGCTAAACGCCCGTTCCAAAAGACTACTACAGTGGATGGTCAGTTAACGAACAAATCGGATAACGAACACTTTCGTGAAAAATTTTTATGATCGGACAACGAACACTTCACTGAACAGACTTCACTGAACAAACATAAAAAGAAGCGACGAAAATAGCAAATACCGATTGATTTTCCCTTGTCTTCAGATAGCAATTCGAAATTTTTTGGAGCGCGAGAGACGCCGACATCGCATCGACGCTCAACCCAGTTGATACTGATCAGATAGTATTTTTCCGAACTTTGAAACTCTTCCTTGTAATTCCAGCCTTTTATTTTTCTGACAGAAACAATTCTTTTATAGTATTCGCGAGACTGTCGGGCGGGCGCTCATTAAGTTTTGCGTCGGGTTTTATTTTCGAAAGGTATAATAGCAAAGGTAGAGAGTGGGCAGATGTCTGATGTTGCTGGGCAGTATGGCTTGAACAAATCTACAGTAGGGCGCAGTTCAATCTTATCTAAAAAAGATACAGTATAATCAAGAAGACTCGAGCAGCTAAAGGAGTAACAAATATCACATCTGAGAAATAAAGAATATTGAAGAGCTCATAATGGAACCTGAAACGGATCTGACGACAGAAGAACGTCAAGAACTCTTGAATGAAGAACACCAAGAAACTTGCCGAGATAGACTATGTTTTATCACGAAAAAGAGGATTAATGCCGATATCTGCTATTAATTAAAGATCTTTTGAAGAAGTGGGGATGTCAGATCGACGGTCTTAGAATGGCATACAAATCAGATTGAAGTTAATAGGCTTGGGATCTCTACAATTACAATGCTATTAATTTCTTCTGAAAATCCCGAAGAAGAGAGAAAAGCAATCGACATTAGACAGATTCTTTAATTAACCCCCACAAAGAAAAAAAACATAAGTAGTAAAAATGCAAGACTGTGTACAATATATATGTATTTTTATTATTACATATAAATAAACGTAGTAAGAAAGTATATATATATTTATTTTTTGGGGTCTCCGGAACGAATTAATCAAATTCCCATACTAACTTACGGATAAATTGATAATCGGTTAACGAACAATTCGGATAGCGAACAAAGTCTTGGAACGGATTATGTTCGTTAACCGATCACCCACTGTATTTTGGTTTTATTTAAATTTACTTCTAATGAATAATCAGTACAAAACTTTTCAGTTATTCTTATCTTCTTCTGAAGGTCACATTGGGTATCTGCCAAAATAGCTACGTCATCTGCGTAAAGGAGGGAATGTATTTCCACTTCGTTACCAATATTTATTCCTTTGATATTTGATTCATACAAACGATCAATTTATTTATGTTAAATATGTTAAACAATATAGGACTTCATGGCATCAATATAGGCATCACCTTGTAGCACTCCTTTTGTTAACTAACATTTGTATGTCTTTTGTATCTGTCATGCCCAAATATGTTTGTATTTTAACTGTTACTTTAAAATAAAATTTATTAGTCAATTGAATACAGTCTATACTTATTCCCAATTTATTCATAGTTTTCCAGAGTCTGGCATGATTTATATTGTCAAATTCCTTAGAAAAATCAATAAACAGTGCATATAATTTAACACTTTTTTCTGTAGTTTCAAATTGATTACTTTACGTAAAACATATTTGGTCTGCCTTTGCGAAAACTCGCCTGACATTCCACTATAGAGTTTCGAGCGTTTAGCCATTTACAAGTTTGGAATTTAAATTGGAGTGAAAGTTTTCGATATTTGAAACTAATGATAAAGGTAGATAATTTGACGGATCATTCATCGACTTATTTTTATATATGAAAAGATGAGAATTTTGGCTACGTCGTCTGGAAACACTAAATCTATTATTTTATTACGAATACACCTGCATAGAGCATAACTAATAAATTCATTACTAAATAAATCCAACTAATAAATCTTTACAAGACTGCATTGTCCTAATGCTTTATGAAATACATCCAGAATATTTTCATATTGTATGTTTTCTTCAGGCATTATTAAGGAAACAAACATCAGCAAACTAAAGAGAATTTTTCTCGACTTTTCTCTATCCAAATAGAGAAAAGACGAAAAAATTCACGCATTTGTAAAGTTTTATTATATTATTATCGGTTACTATGTCATCTATAAGGAGTGAATAGAATAAAGATAAATGATCAGATCCTCCCACATTTATTACAGTGTAAAAATTGTCATACAAATTAGCATATACAAATATGAGGTCATTAAAGATGGACCTTGAACAGAGAAATAGAAAAATTTTTCCTCTTTGTCTCCTATTGTTATGGAATTTCAACAAATTAACGAATTTTACGAGCAAAATGTCATTGACTCCTTATCTCTAACTTCTACTATATTGTCCATGAATTTTATAGGTATTTGTTCATCATGTCCCGAACTGAAAAAGTACGTGTATATATACAGTCGACCCCCCTATAACGCGTAGATACGTTCCACTTTATAAGAATTTCACGTTGTAGGAATCCTTAAATATATGAGTCAATCACAGCCCGGCACGTGTGCAGTTTACGGACTACGGCTGTTTGAAAGGTTTTCTTCCATAAAATTAATCGATTCTAGACTAATGTGACTCAACATTTCCAAAACACGTATAATTTTTAGGGACTAATCCATATAAACTATGCTATACATACATACATGTGAAAGAAAAGGCTGTACTCAAAGGTGTAGCCTTAAAAGATAAGAAAGATGGGTGAAGGAAGGAGGGAGAGTGATTTGAGGAAAAGTTAGGAGGGTGGGATGGTTGGAGGTTTGAAAGTGGAAAAGGAGGACATGAGCCACAAGGGGAGCTGCTGGATAGCACTTGGAAATACAATGTGAAAAACAATTTGTATATACAGGGAAGGAGAGGGCTCATAGCGCAATACCTTGAGGAGTTGGGCAGATGAGGCCGACTTTGGAAAAAAAAGAGGAAGCAGTAAGGAGTCCCTTTTGGGGAGGGGTCCTTGTTGACTCGGAAGATGAGCTATCCATTAGATGCCACTTGGGCTGGTAGTGGTATAGTGTGTAAGTTTCAGGTGTTCCACGAAGGTCTTGAATTCTTGATAGCTTATCTGGTCCTCAATAAGGGTGTATAGTTCGTACGGCCAAGGATACCCACGTTCCACAATAGTCTTAGGCCAGGAACACACATGCGTAAAATTGTGTGGCAGAAAACTGAATCAGAAATCAGCTTTCAGTTCAGTTTCTG
Organism: Centruroides sculpturatus; assembly: GCF_000671375.1. Taxonomy (NCBI): domain Eukaryota; kingdom Metazoa; phylum Arthropoda; class Arachnida; order Scorpiones; family Buthidae; genus Centruroides; species Centruroides sculpturatus. Next base: position 80,195 of record NW_019385137.1, on the reverse strand, counting down.
TTTTACGCTTTTATGCCAGAACACACATACGTAAAAATTCTGGCCGAATAGGAAACACCACTGCCACCAACAGTGCTAATTTTATTAATTTTTTCCTCTCATAAAGGCTATCTATCCCTTTGTACCTTCCATTTTTTCTCCACTTCCTCTGCTATAATATAGAAAATTTAAATTAATAGACTTGTATTCCGAATTCAAATAAAGAACGTGTGATCTAAATACTAGGCCTATATATCGATTCTACTAGACTTACCTGTTATTTGAAATTTAACACCTGTAGCTATCCATAAACGTTGTTTAAATACAGTGTCTTTATACATGATACTGATGTGGTCGAACGAATTCAATAAACTCCTCTATTTTTCCAGACCGTCACAATTGTATGATAAATCCTCATTGCCGCCATTGTTAGAATAAAAACCACGTGTCTACTTCGACGTCACAGGAAAGACTTCTCTTTATTGGAGGAATTTTGGCGTAAAAATTTTTCGGCGTAAAAAGTAGAGACATGCTCTACTCTATTTTCAGTTTTGTTTCAGCCAAAATTTCAGAAAAATTTTTACGTTTTCTGTTTTATGCTAGATTTTACGCCGAATTTTACGCATGTGTGTTCCTGGCCTTACGAAGGTTTGCACGGTAGTGTGAGTGAACCAGGCAGATGAAGATTAGGTGTATTAGATCTTCGTTCTCGTTAGTATCGCAGAGGCACACACACCGTTCCCCTTCCTCAAGAACCTGTAGAGGTAAGCTCTGAAGTTGCCGTGTGCTGTAAGAATTTGGTTCATGACGTGATTGGTAGTAAAATGGTGGTTGCTGATCCTATGAGAGATGCTGGAGAAAAAGTTGTGGGTGAGACGCCCTGTTAGGCTTTCATCCCACTCCTTCTGCCAGCATGACGTTAAAATTGAGTCCAGCTTACCTTGAACCCAGGACAGGGGAATCGAGGATTAGCTACACACCGTGGATAAAGAGGAGGCCTTTTTGGCCAGGTTGTCTGCTTTGTCATTGCCACTGCTTTCTGAGTGGCCCTTGATCCAGTGAAATTTTATATTGACAGTATCTGAGATTTCGTATAGGATCTTTAAGCTGTTGTTGATTATGGGAAGGCGGCAGTTACGCTTACGAATCTGATAAAGGGCGACTCGACTGTTGCTGATGATGTTAATGTTTTACCGTTGTAACTGGTTATATTATCCTGGATATGTCTAAGGGTATTAAGGATGGCTAGCGACTCAGCTTGGTTGATGGAGCAAGATGGATTCAGCTTATAGGCACTTTGCTAGAAGATTTTCTTCATTGGGTCATCGAGGATAACAGCCGCGCCTACAGCTTCTGGAGATTTGGATCCATCGGTATAGTAGTTTATATCTTGTGGGATGGCGGATTGATGGAGACAGATGTTGGGGTCTGGGTCATTGGCAGGATGATGGGTATGCAAGTCATAGATAGCCCCTCGAGTCCTCCGGCGGGCTGTGCCATATTGGCGATTTGGCGTTGAAATCGCCGCAGATCAAAATAGGGTATGAAGTTAGATCAGAGATGACGTCCTTAAGCAGACTCAAAGGAATGGCGATGTCTACTGACGATGGGAAGTAGACATTATGTATAGGTGTATACTGTTCAGATCGATGCTGATGGTAGTCAGATATTCGTTACTGAGGTGGGCGATCAATTGTGTTCTCAAGTATCTATTTACAACAAAGAAACCGGTTCGTATGGGATGATTATTAAACTATGCTATAAACAAAAAATTGTAGGATTACTTACCGAGTGTGCACCGTTCAACTACGCCATTGCTTAAGCTTGTTTTCGTCGCGGACCAGAGCACCAAACGGCGGGCGCGTTTTCTGAAAAGTTACTTTTTTGCGAAAAATTCGTTGAACTTTGGAGACATCATTAATAGAAATAATTTTTATGGCCGTTGAATAAAAAATGTTTTTTTCACAAGAAATGTATAAAATTACAGTGCTGTATTAGACTTACAGTATCTAATTTATATACTGTATAGACGAAGTAAACTTAACTTACCCGCCTAAACTCTCCGTAGCGTGTAAGTAGTTCGGCTGCTCGTCCACTATTGGTCCAGATTCGACCAATCCTGTCGCGACACGAGTCGGCAATGAAGTTTTACTGCATTTTACGAGTCTCTTTTAGCGTCTTTATACGAATACGGCCGCAATTTTTTCGCCGCGATATACGAATCCGCATTATATGAACCCGCGTTATAGGGGGTCGACTGTATACATTGTAAACTGTAAAATTGACAAATATATATATATTTGTCAATTTTACAGTTTAACTGCCGCCAATAATTACTCTCAAAATTTAATAATTGACTGTTAATCTGGATAAGCAATTCTTCTAAAACAGATATTTAAAGTTTTCCAGGAGGGGTTTAAAAGACAATTATCAAATAAAGGCTCAAAGCTAGCTCAGTAGATAATAGAATTAATTTGGATTTAATATTATTTGTGCTTTTCTACAGACTCAATTCTTACAGATTTTGAAGCAGAATATTTTAAAATCTGTTAAAATGAAAATATCTTCACTGTAGTGAAGGAAAATCATTGCAAAACTTGAATTAGACAAACCTTTAAGAAAAGCGAAACGATTTTCTAAAAATACAGTATTCTTATTTTATGATCTGTACCTTAGCAAATAATTTGCTATCCTTTTATTTATCCTATAATATCCTATAATTCCTATAATATCCTATAATTTGCTAATAACCTTTATCGGCAGATAACTATTTAACAATGGTATTCATTCATAAGAACTTGATATCAATGATTCAAAAAGTGTCGAACTGATAATTTTCATTCTGTCAGAAAAAATTACAGGCTAACTTATATTTAAAATCTAACCTTCTAATCATTTATAAAAAGAAACTAAATTATGCTATAAATGTTCTCACGTACATAACATAGTCGATATTCACTTTTTTATTCAGATAAAAAATTTATCATATAAATTGTAATATACAAATACGGGGTTTATACAGATGGACTTTGAACAGAGAAATAAGTAAATGTTTCCTCTTTATCTGCTATTGTTTAAATGGTCGTAAAATTTGAGCGGAATATTTTTAAATGAGTTTGCGGAATGAGTTTTTTACGAAAAATATAGAATATTTTTTCGTCAGTTTTCATCTAAATTATATAATAAAAATTGTTTAAAATGTATTTAACAATTCCAGCATTCTTATTTTAATAATATAATTTTTTATTGGAAAGAATTAATATTCTACTAAACGCTTATCCTGAAACGATAAGATTACAAAATTGACTTTGCTCCTACGTAACAGGATGTCAGTGTTTAATTTGTTTGCGAAAAGTAAATTTACTTTTCTTGTTTCCCTTTAACATTAATTGCAAATTAATAACAAAACTTTTTACATTGTAAAATTTATTTCATATATAAACCTAAAACTAGAGGCGGAGAAAAATCATTAGTTTCTTCCTTTCGAATGACAGAAAACTATTACTGGATGAAACTACATAAATAATATCGACATGTATTTTATGACGTAGATCCAAATATCCTATTTTTTCTTCTTTTTTTTTAATGAAAAATGACGATTGAGGAAAAGGTTCTATTCCAGAAACAAAGTGGAGTCTGGATGTGAAGATCACAAATGAAGGAGAAGAAATGATAAGAAAAGGAAGGAGGCCTGTACCGTGGAAAATGAAGGAAAAAATTAAGAGAAATAGCAGAGACAAAAAAATTATGAAATTAAAAATCAGAAAATCGAAAGTTTTTTTAGCATTAAGAACTATCGACCGACTGGCTCTCCCTGTGAAAATCAGACGGATTCATTTCATCCGAGTTTATGGCCGGAATAATTTTGTTTACCATTAGCTGGTTTAGTTCTGGTTTATGACAGGTATCATTTAGTTCTTCATAATTAATAAAAATATCACGTATTTATATATCATATAGCGAGGTTTTCATTTTATTTTTAAATTAATATTTTATAATCGATTCGTCTCTTCGATCGTGCATTCCAGTTGTTTATTTATTTCCGTAACAAATATACGGAATTTAATGAAACCAGAATCTAAAAAGCGTAATAACGAGATCGAATCGATTATGGCAGAAGTGGAAATCTACGAAAATCCGATGCTTAGTCGGTTTTACTTTCAAATCAAAGATAATTCGTAAGAAATTTATTGGTTACTATTTTGAAACTATTTATGTATAATTTAATTTAGTTTTGAAACAAGAATATATTTCGGAGTGAACTGTGAAAATTGCCATTTAATGTAATCGGTTCATATTCGGAGAATAAACGTTTGCTCTTGATCGCATTTTATATTCCTTCTGGTTTGTGTCCATTTTCTTATAAATATTATTTAATATTCAGACTAGCATAATTTAATTTGCATTTATAGCTTATTATTTTGTTTTCTTTTTTATAAAAACTAAACTAAACTAAATTGATCAGCGAATTCTCTTAGTAAATTCATAAGCTATTTGAAACAAATTAAACTAAGAAATTCTTATAAAGTTACAGTCTTAAATGTAATAAGCGCCTGCCCCCTGTTACCTGGGACGTTTAACAATATTAGCACGCAGAAACGGTTAATACGGAGTAATAAAAGACGTGCTGTGGAACAACATCGTTAAAGAGAAGAGGACAGGCGGAGAAAATTAATGGAAAAGTAAAAATTAATATTTAACTCTACCTGTTAAATGGGATTTTTAGAAATTGTAATAATTATTATTTGATTTTATTATTATTACTAATTAACGAAAGATAGATTACTTTCGGTTTAGATTTGATCGGTCAAGACCGTTGTGGATACTACTTACATGGTATTCTATATTTTAATTAATTAATTATTTTCGCAGCACCCCTGAAGTGTTGTTGTGGTACTCTAATGTGCCATGGCAACCCTGAAGTGTTGTTGTGGTGCTCTAATGTGCCACGGCAACCCGATTGACGAAGAAAGTTGATAAATAATTTAATTCAGCATTTCAATGTAATCTTATAAGAAGACAGGGTTCATAAAAGTGAATTTCTCACGACATAAAAACTAATGATTCAGTCTTCAAGCTTATGTTTAGAATTCCGCAAAAATCAATTTACTTTATTTCTAGAAGAAAAATTAATCTAATTTATTAATTGATTAATTAGCCGAATACAAGTATTATAACATTAAAATTCTATGACCAATAATAATTTCACTCATTACGAGACTGTGGAAAGAATTCGAAGAAATAAGAATAGGATCTATTCATTAACTATTACCTCACTTTATATTAATAGTAATTTAATTAGATTAATTTTCAAAACATAATAATAATGTTGATTGTTTTGGTTTAGGAAGAATAGAAATGTCATGCTCGCTGAAAAATTCTCGTTTAAATTATTTTCCTAATGGAGTTTTTTCGTTTCATAGAATTTTAATACGGTAAGAAACACACGCATTTGATTTCATGCGAACACGAATATTGAACCGAATAACATAACAACCGAGTTATTTATTTTGCTTAAAAATTGTTGAGTTCATAAAAATATTTTTGAGTAGTTTTATTCTTAATAAAAATAAAAATTAAATTTATCATACGAATACAATTATTTTTGAATTTTAATAAGCATCTACTAATTTACAATGTTTACTTTAACATTTCAAATTAGCAATAAAATAAACTCATTTTAAATTAGTTTTCTTCTGACTGTTATTCTTTGCTTTTTTGATATGAAAATATTAATGCAATTAACAATATAAATTTACATATTTTTAATATAAGTATATTAAATAGCATTCTGGATATTATACTTGATGTAGGAATATATTACAAAATAAACACAGGTAGAAATAGTGCTTCCAACCAAATATAATCCAATATGAACTAATTACAAATTAAATCCGAAAACATACATATATAAATGTTTTTAAATTTAATGTTAAATCTCTAAAACTTGATCTATATTCTTAAATATAAATCAAACCTGACATATGTTAATAAATTAGTTTATTTCTAATTAATAAATTTTACACAAAATGGAGACTTAACTGTCTCTCTTTAGACCCTATCACTTGAAACTTTTATAATTAATTAGCCATATTATAATTAAACTCCGGCAGTATTGTTGGTTTATTATTATACAAGTTTATTTTGCAATCTATAGAAATAGAAAATTATTTTCGCAAAGATTGTCCCACATAAACATTAAAGTTATTTTTAAAATAAAAATTTCCATGAAAAATTTTATAGTCTGCATTTTAATGAAATTGAAATAACAACAAAACAATAAATTATTCAGTTGACATAAATAAATTCAGGTAAATAATATTTTATTTTTAGTCACGAAAAGGTATCCGTGAAACTATAAACAACCATTTTATTTAGTATAGTATAGAAATTACTAATGTAATGATGTATGAGAATAACTTACAGCAAGAAATCTTTCAAATTTATTTTCTTATTTATATATAAGATTTATAATTAATAATGGTGTATAAGGAAAAATATGTTTATGAATCAATTAAGTAACTAAACACCTTATTCGTTACCGAGGAGGATTTGTTAAAAACTAACGTTTTCGATCTATGCAATAGATCATCATCAGGCTAGAACATACGAATATGGAATAAATGTAAATGTATTCCATATTCGTATGTTCTAGCCTGATGATGATCTATTGAATAGATCGAAAACGTTAGTTTTTAACAAATTCTCCTCGGTAACGAATAAGGTGTTTAGTTACTTGATTAATTCTTTTTGCTGAGTACGTTTCTGTTAAACGTTTATGAATCACCGAAGTTGAAATTACATAAATAATTGAACAAGACGTTTCCATTAAACACATTTAACTTTCTGCAGACAACTGAATATTCTGTACTAATAAAAATAATTTAACCTAAATTTTTGAAATTGGAACATCACTTCCAAGGAAACGTCACAGAATAAACGTGGAAAATGGAAAGACAAGGGAAATGAGACACTACAAATTTATTGGCGAAACGGTAGAGGAGTTCTGGCTGCTGGTTTCTAAGCGTATAATGGGCAAGTCACATTAAGCATGGAAGAGCGGTTTGCTGAAAATAATTGCACCCCTCACCTTATTTATAGTTTATCAGGGTCCCTAGGTTGCCCTGATTTTCCGGACTCCGTAATGGCCTATAAGCACCTGGCGCCAGCTCACTTTAAAATAATTTATTTAAGTCATGTATACTGACCATTATCGAGAAGGGTTCTATATGAAATAGTTCTTTGCTAAAAAAATTACACGTTATCACTAAATTTTTTCCGCTTACAATTGTTACATCGCCTTACTAAAACTCGATCGCTAAATTTTAAAAATTACTTTATTTGATGATAAAATTGGAGATAACATCTCCACCCACGCATTTTCTGCTTTATGTTATAAATCTGCTTTTAATATTTTTGTACTTGTTTATACAGTTTTATGATTTTAGTACATGGTTATTGATAATTTTAGCATACATATCTTTCTTTTTTTAAAGTTTTCTACTCCATAACCATATGGTTGGCGCAGCTGGCCCAATAGACCCTTGCGCAAAAAAAAAATTAAAAATAAAAATTAAAATAAACAAAATCAACATTCCCACCACTTTAAAATGTTCCATTCCATCTTTGCCCTCCCAGAATTAAAATCCTAGCGCCGTTACTGTATGAGATATGTTTAACTTGCGATCATCTCAAACGTATGCTTTCTATCAAAATTATTACAAAGTGATGTCATCATTTGTGAATCACTATTGGATAACTGCGATGTACTGTCACAAACCGAAAAACGGAGAGGACATAGGAAAAATATGCCTGTATTATAAGTTATGCACATGCTCACATTAGGATCATGGCAGCGGACATGGCAGCATCACATGGCAGCATCACATGGGAGGAAATCCATCTCTCTCATTCTCGAGGAGGCAATATTTCCTCCCGTCTGCTTTAAAGGGCAGTAACTCAATTGGGTTAATGACCCAGTTGAGCAGCTGTCGAAACTTAACAGCCCAACACTTTTCATGCTCTCATTTGTGTCTATTTCTCTTATCATGACAGATACAACTTCAATTATTCTAGTTTAAAACTACGAAGAATTATATAATTTACTGCATCCTCTTCTAATAATAGGCAATTCACTACCATTAATTCCTCATGTACGCAGAGTCCATGAGAGCTTGTAGGAGACCCGAGTAAAAGCGGGTCCCTTTCGCCATGTTTTCTTTGAACAGATGAAATACGTTGAATGCTTTTTTATTAGTAAAAGCAGTCTTAAACAATTTTATTTTTTGTAAGTAAATATAACATTTAATTATGGGAATAGGAACCACTGCCGATTTTTGAATTTTCTCCGGACCCGGGAAAAATCCCCAATCCTCTTCCTGTTGACGGCCCTGCACAGTGGGACCAAATCCCAAAAAGCTGGCCAAAAGTCGAAAAATAGAGTTTAAGTTCCGGTAATTTCTAGTCGTGGGTTCGGTTAAATAAGAGTCCGAAGGTCGAATTATAGACTTTAGCGCCCCCTATCCCTTATACCTGCTATTGTAGTTTAGTTGAAAGGGGACCCTCAATCGAGCTGGATGCGTCATGCAGTAAGCAAAAATTTCTACGCTATATTCAAGAGGGTGCCAAATCTCTAAAAATCAATCGAATTTAAATTTAAAAAATGGAATTTGCAGCTGCAAGTAAGTAGAATATCATTATGTAACACAAAATTGATAATAATACTTTATGTGATAACAGTAAACGAATGATTTGTACGAAAATGAACGGAAGATTACAACAGAAAATTTTAAACATGTAGAGAAAAACTGGACCGATCGCATGTTGTAGATCGAACTATTATTGAATGAAAAAAATTAAAACTAGCTGCAACTAGCTGCAACTGTGTCATTGGTGCGAGTTCTTGCAATGTAAAACATAGTTTTCTGAATTTTGTACATTAATGACGCGGAATGTTTTGCTCTTTTTCTTGAATTTGTCTGGTGTTTTGAATATTGTTTGCATGTAGCATATAAGCTTGAAATCAAACTGTGGCAAGCGCATAGTGATAAAGAAAATAAAGAAATAAGATTCTGAAAAACGAATATACAGAAGGGTTTCCGTATAGAATTGGGTCTAATAGTCGATCAACCAAAGCCTGGTTTCGGTAGCTCGAATGATGCGAATACCGCTCGACGATTTTTCGAAAACTCAAGCATTTCTGCTGCTATTACAGGGGTTGATGAGAACTTGATTAATTAAGCGTTTCCATGTCATATTGCAGACAATTTCGTGTGGCCACGAAATCGATTTCATAGAATTTCAAGATTATGCCTTACAGACAGCTCGTTACTTTGTGCAGTTATATCCGTGGTTCTGCATGCCAACTTCGGCACATAAGATATTGATTCATGGTGCAGAAGTGATAAATTCATCGGTATTGCCGATAGGACAGATGTCTGAAGACGCTCAAGACTCTACTAATAAATACATTAAAAAGTTTCGAGAAGATTTTGCAAGAAAAGTTCCCGAGTGAAAACAGTGGAAGACATTATTTTACGCCTATTATTATTATCTGATCCGTTTATTTCGAGTTAGTGCGAATTATCTCGAAAAAACTCAAACTCGTTGCTCCCAGAAGCAGTTTAATTGTTAGTTGTGCCACGTATACCAGCAAGTACAGGAAGCTCCAGCGATTTCAGAGTTGAATCATCTGATTGTGAATTAAATTATTCTTTGAATGACAATGCATGAACTTTTAATCAACTGATTTATGTTTTATCGTATTAAACAATATATGGATTTATTTTGTACTTTTTCTATAAAAGTGGTTCGTGTTAAATTCGTCATTTTGTTTTTATTTCAAATTTTGACTTCCGATTCGTAATCAGCGATCCCGAAAACCCTCGAATACTGACTTTCAGCCAAATTGATAACGCTTTTGACTTTTGTCCAGCTTTTTCGGATTTGGCCCCACTGTGCCCTGTATGAGTTTTACTCAAACCGAAAATAATGCCTTGTCTGGACACTTTCTTTTCTGTTCGATTCGCCATTGCAATGCGTCCAAATATGCGTACAGCGGATGGAGTAGGTTCGCAGGTGAAATCGATGCGGTTCCATCTGTTCCATCCGCCCAAGTTTGATCTTACTGTACGAATACGATAACTTGAGCTCCCAAAAGAATGCATGACGTAGTAAACGAGCTATTTCATTGTGCATTGTTAGAATGTTAGATGATTATGGTGGTGAACGTTTTACAACGGCTGGATGGCGGCATCTTCAAAGCGATGCAAAGTCGTTCATACTGAGGGCAGAATTATTATAAGGGTTATTCAAATGAAACGTAGACCGGATCGTAAACACATATAGCGCCACTGATCGCTATAGCAGTACTACAGAATATACAACATGGAGACAAAGTTGCTTCATCTGCTATAGGAAATCGCCTTTTGCATTCAGACACGTGTTTCAGCGTGGTACAAATTTCAGTATATCTCAGCATAGAAAGAAAATTTGTTGGATGAACCATCCAATTACAAGTGCTTGGACTTAGCTGTGAGATTGGAATCTGCAATCTTTAAGAAACTTTAAAGGTTTGAAATCTGGAAGTCGCAAACAGAAATGATTCGAATGAAATCAATTCTCTTAGGAAACAAAAAGCTTCTGTATGTGTTACATTTGCTTAAGGTCAAATCAGAACAGATATCCTACATAAAAAGTTTCATCTTCTATGTAATTTTATATCTATTTTTAAAACTTTTCAAAAAATGCTTAATAATTAAATCGTTAAAATATAAAAATGTTTCAATTTAATGAATATGTATATGATCCTATTACTTTTGACTTAATCTAGATTAAAAGTTTAAAATAACGTAGTAATTATTTATATTTCAAAAGTACCGAAACCGGAAACAGTTTTCATCAAATTTTAAAAACCCTAATTAATAAATTGTACACTTTTACGTGTATTTAAACGTTAAATGTTTTGAATGAAAAATTATTTTGAAAAACAAATGAAGAAAAACTAATTTAAAACAATGAAATTAAATTCATTGTGAAATTCGAAAAAAGTTTTATATATACAGTGCAGTAAAATTTAGAAAATAGGAAAGAAAAGTTCTTTATATAAAAATTGATTCATTGTTTAATTTATTAAATTTCGTCTGTGTTTATTATCAATCATTGTAAATTACAATAAATATATCAAAATACAATATATCGTATAACATTACAGTATATAGAACAATCATGATTTAAAATGTGAGCTGCATTCCAGAAGCAAATTAAAACCTTTTTTTCCATTTTCAGCTCTTTCTACCCTATAGGAAAAAGAGGGCCTCTTTTCTAAGCCCACTATGGGTTCAGATAGATCCACAATGGGCCCTCCCCATTATGGGCCTAGCAAAATGAAGAACGGGCCCTGACATATCCGGAACAGTCTGTCCATGAGAATATCCTGCGGTTCTCCGTCCGAACTTTATCCCAGGTTCCTCAGAGCTGTAGGCTGATATCTTTAACTTCTCGGCCATCCAGCTGCCATTGAAGTATATTAAAATTAGGGATATCCATTTCGGAGATCCATTGGTGAAATCCAATATAAATAACTTATAATCAAATGAAATTTGTAATGAAAAATTACATATGTTATGAGAAAAAATTCTTTTAAAAAAATTCAGCTAAATTTTACATATATGTAGTAAAATACAGTGCAGTGTAATGAAATTCGGATTGTGCTTAATTCTGCAGAGGTATTTGTGCGAGGGATGGTGTCGTGTCTTTTGGCAACAACTTTTTCAATCTGGATTTTCTCTCCGTTCTACTCCTTGACCTGTGCGGTCTTGTTTTATAAATTGTTTTATTATTAAACATGCTCTCATGTGAAAAAAAAAACAAATGTATTTCTAAGAATTTTGAGATTAAGAATAAATAGGTTGTACAAATTAAATTTAAAATATATCAAACCCATCAAATATACACACTTTATATCTTTATAGATTAGCATAGTTACTAGTGATGTCACGTTTTCGTTATACAAATAGTCACTCCCCTTTGAAATTCATCTTCACTTTGCCGTTCCTTTGGTACCCATATGTAAAATTAAACTGACTTTCTAACATTGCATTTTATATTTAGGCCATTAAGTTCTTGTTCACACAGTTAAAAATTTTTAAGAATTAATAATTAAACATTTGTAAGAATTTGTAATTAAATTACTTCTACACTGCTTAGCTTTTATCACGGGCAAAACTTCGTTTTTGTATCGAAATTGAAAGTGTTCCAATAATCAGGTTTTGTAGTAGATATACCTATCCAGTTCGGTAAATATGTTTTATTGTAAGGCATGTGATGCAATAAAAAAGACGAATTTGGTGCTAAATAATCAGCAAAATATACAGTTTCGCCACCAGCCAAATATGCAGACCAAAATCCAAATGTTCCATAAGTCATAATGGTATGATTACATAAAGCTAAAGTAGCCATATCGTATATAGGTTTTTCAGGTTCCGGTGGTATAGCAACATCAGGTAAATGGCCCAAATTTTTTCTACACCATGTCCTATCGTCACTGACTACTACAAAAATAACATCGTGGTATTTTCTCTTAAAATACAGCATAGCTTTTTCGAAATACTTTAAATCAACTTCCCTTCCATTATAATGTCTTAACCATGAGCAATAATCTGATCTTCTGACATGGACACCAATCAACAGTGCTGTTGGACGTTTTTCTTTATAGGATTTCAAAATAGAAAAAGCATAAGACGTGATATGATCATGAAATTGAAATTCTTTCAATATTTTATGCCTAGCATGATGAAAAAATGTATAAGAATAAGGATACTGATATCCACCTAGAAAATTTCTGTCGGCTGGTATATGTTTATCTTCTGGATACAAATAAGTTCTTAAAGCATATTCTCTCTTCATATAACTTGGGACATTATAAATTTCACCAGCAGTAACACGAAAATAAGGCCTGAGGTAATTCATCACATAGTGAAACCCATATGGTGTTCTGTTATTTAAATCTGCTAATCCAAATAATGCTGCATAAGTCCCCATTTGATTTCCTAATCTTCCTAAAGTATATTGAATGGTAATAAAGGATGGATCTCGGAGGACTTCTGTAAGTAAAAAAAAATATATATATATATAAACTTAATAAATGAATAAGTAAAGTGCATTATTACCGTAATTAAAAATATTATTAAAATAATTTAATATAGTATAGTAATTTGTTTTAAAAATGATAAAATATCGAGTATAATTCATAACCGTTGCTCTTTATGTTAAAACATTTCAATAAAGTTAACTCTAAAAATACGTGTGGGCACTAGGCGGATTGCGCCATATCGGGTTCCGCAGGCATCTCTGCGTAATGCGAGATTTTTTCCGGATGTTCCGGAAGAAGGGTCAGTCCGATCGTATCGGACAACTATGTTATGTAAGATTTCCACGGTAATGTGTAGGGTATTAAACAGGATCAATTGAGCTCAGTTTGATCCTCGGCAAGGGAGGTGTCGGGGTTGGATCGTGTAAAGACACGATTCCAGTTTTTTTCTTTTTTTTTTTTTTTTTTGAACTAGTAACGGTCGTCGACCGACGGTTGAAAATGGCCGTTGGATTTTTGAATATGCGGCCGCTGATTGGTCAGCAGATAACACGCCACACGGCATGATTCGCATAAGGCTATGGCTCGGTAATACAGTAGACCCCTATAACGCGGGTTCCTATAACACGGCGAAAAAATTGCGACAGTATTCGTATAAAGACGCTAAAAGGGACGCGTAAAACGCGGTAAAACGTCATCGCCGACTCGGGTCGCGATAGGATTGGTCGAATCTGGATCAATAGTAGACGAGCAGCCGAACTACTTACACGCTACAGAGAGTTTAGACGGGTAAGTTGAGTTTACTTCGTCTGTACAGTATGTAAATTAGGTACCGTAACTCTAATACAGCACTGTAATTTTATACATTTCTTGTGAAAGAAACATTTCTTATTCAACGGCCATAAAAATTATTTCTATTAATGATGTCTCCAAAGTTCAACTCGCAGAAAAATAACTTATCAGAAATCGCGGCCGCCGTTTGGTGCGCTGCTCCGCGACGAAAACGAGCTTAAGCAATGGCGACGTCGAACGGTGCACACTCGGTAAGTAATCCTACAATTTTTTGTTTATAGCATAGTTTATACGGATTATTCCCAAAAAATATACGTGTTTTGGAAATGTTGAGTCGAATTAGTCAAGAATCGATTAATTTTATGGAAGAAAACCTTTCAAACAGCCGTAGTCCCTAAACTGCACACGTGTCGGGCTGCGATTGGCTCATGTATTTAAGGATTCTTACAACGCGAAATTCGTATAACGTGGAACGTATCTACCGCGTTATAGGGGGGTCTACTGTAGCTGATTGAACGGGTATCACATATTTGCATAGCGTTACAACTGGTAATCGCTGATTGGTCGACCGGGAATCACGCCATACGATATTTGCATAGTGTTACAGCTCGGGAAGCACTGATTGGTCGTCGAGTCCGCTGTCGACGATATAGCAAGGTTATTGTCGAAGCGAGAAAGTTAAATTCGGCTTAAGTTCAATTCCTTACGGGAACGTCGGAAAGTCCGTATGCCGAGCCTGGTCATCGGGCCAGGCGAGGATGGCCATGTTTTGCGATAGGTCACTAGTTGTTTAGTACGTGGTTGGACGACTTGTCTCCCACCCGATAGGGGTGCTGTACAAAAGTAGAGTGTACCGAATGCCAGATCGGTGTTACTGTGAGGACCCGAACAGGGGTCGACTAAGAGGTCCGAATTATGGGTGTCGATTTAAAATAAAGAGCTCCTTTTCAGACGCTAAGGAAACGGATTAGGTGTCTCGAATGAACAATGCAATTGTTTTTTTCGTAAATTTGTTAAATAATGGAAACGGATAAATTCGAGGAAAACGCGACGAGAGAGAGGAATCATATTCAGTCGCAACGTTGACCTCTCCCGCGCCTTTCATTAGGTTTCGAATTGTCACCAGGTGACTATGAGAGATCAATGGAGAGGCGACGACGGTTAAGAAATCTATAAAACCGTGCGACTCAAGGGACAAAGGTTCTTCTTGGTTCTTGGTGCTCCTCTTCAGGATTTTTGTGATCCTACGTATCAACAGCGACCGAGGCGTCAACTCCTGTGACTTACTGTCGCTCTCCCGTGACGTCGTGATTTGCACGGATTTGCCTTTCACCAGAGACTTTCGCCGAAGCTGTGCCGCACGCCCCGGGGCCGTCGATCTCAACGTACGACATCGAAGGACCAAACGGAGAAAGTCGGACCCTTGAAGGAACTTTTAATTTGTTCCCCGAGCTGTGTTACATTGAAAATTTGAAGAACGTTGTAAGAATCTTTTGTAATATAATAAACGGGTTAAAAATGGTAAACCTGTCTCAGAAAGTCATTCTGCGCCCACACGACAGAAAGAACCGCTCGGCTGTCGAAAAACCTTCACCCTAATCGGCTGACCTCACATTACCGATTGAGGCGTTCAATAAACTTTATCGACGATCGGAACTTCAGGATATACAGTATAGTACAGTACATCAGTTTCGTCTAAGTTCGGTTTGGAACTTAAAGTATACTGTACATTAGTGGTCGAATCAAGTCTGGATTCGTCTCGTTTGTTCTTCAACCTCCAGAAGGAGAGTACTTCTAGCCACAATGCGTCGATGTATCGTAAGGTGTCTTCTCGACAAACCAAAATCAGCATATTGAACTATTTGAACTTTGTTAATGTAATTGGCGTACCGAGTTGGGCGCCAAAAGTGTAAAAAACGAAAATTTGTAAACATTGTAAATTTGACCAGCGTTTAAGGTAAAAGTGTTAAAAGAAATCCTGTTCCCGGATGATGTGCAAACATGATGGTTGCTGAATAGTAATTGCATTTTGAAAGTTGGAGAAGAGGTTTTGGGAAAAACTTCAGGGAAGAGATCACCAGAAGGAAAAGAATTTTGGTGGTGAAATGCTGAGGTACAGTACAATCCGCAGTTAAACAAAAGAAAGAGGCAAAGAAAAGGTGGGATTTGATGGGAAGGCCTGAAGATAAAGAAACTTGCCATTTGGCAAATAAAATGACTAAAAAAGCGGTGGCTATTGCGAAAACAAAGGCTTTAGAAGAGGCTTATAAAATTTTCGAAAGGAAAGATGGTGAAAGATAGTCGATGAGAATTGCCAAAGCAAGAGATAAGGCATCAAAAGATTTTACCTCTATTAAACTGATTAAAGATGATAAAGGAGTGGTATTACAAAATTACGAAAGGGTCAAGAAAGATGGAAAGTATATTTCAGGAATTTATTGAATGAAGAAAACCCCAGAACTTTATACGAGAATGGAGATGCAAATGAAGGAGTGGTGCAAAATATTAGCAGTGGAGAGTGTGCTTAGGAAAATGAAGATGGGGAAAGCAGTAGACACTGATCGGATTTTGGTTGAGGCTTGGAGAGTTTTGGATAAGGAAAGAATTGATATCCTCTGGGACCTTATGAAGAAACTCTGGCAGCAGGAGAAGATCCCTGATGAATGGAGGAAGAGCATTCTTGTGTTGATCTTTAAAGGTAAACGGGATGTACAGAATTGCAGAGATTACAGAGGTATAAAGATATTGTCCCATACTATGAAGATTTGGGAGAAAATTGTAGTAAGAAGGATTAGGCAGGAATCTGAGATTGAAGAGGAACAGTTTGGCTTTTTGATAGGAAGGAGCAAAGATGCTATCTTTGCTCTAAAACAGCTGATGGAAAGGCACAAGGAAATGCAGGAAGATTTGCACATAGATCTAGAAAAGGCGTATGATAGGGTACCAAAGCAAGGGATATGGAGATGTTTGAGGGAAAAGAATGTTCCAGAAAAATATGTTAGGCTTGTCAAGGAAATGTACGAGGGAGCAGAGACCCGAGTTAATAGTAGTGTGGGCACTACAGAAGGGTTCTTCGTTAATGTTGGTTTGCATCAGAGATCGGCCCATAGCCCTTATTTGTTTGACCTGATAATGGACGGGTTGGTGTGTGACGTGAAGTGTGATGCTCCGTGGAGTATGCTGTTTGCAGATGATATTGTGCTGTGTGAACTTTCCCAAACCAAGGCTGAGAAGAAACTGGAAAATTGGAGGAAAGTTTGGAAGAAAGGAGCATAAAGATTAGCAGAACTAAAACAGCTTATATGACTGAATGGTAGAGATTCATGTAATATTAAAATCCAAAATGCACCGCTTCCTTTTTGTTCCGAATTTTAAATATCTTGGGACATTTGTCGAGATGGGAGGAGGATTGAACTCGGAGGTGCAGCATAGAATTCAATGTGGATGGATGAACTGGAGGAAGCTGAGCAGTGTGTTATGCGACAAGAAAGTTAGCTGCAATCTGAAAGGAAAATTGTATAAATCAGTTAGACCTGCAATGATAACATTGCAGGTCTAACAACTGATATGGAGCTGAGACATGGGCAATAATAAGAACCGAAGAAATAAAGATGGAGGTGGCGGAGATGAGAATGTTGAGATGGATGTGTGGAGTGTCAAGAAAGGATGGAGTAAGGAATGATTTTATTAGAGGTTCTGTTAAGGTGGGCCCTTTGAGCAAAAAGATGCAAGAATGTAGGTTGAGGAGGTTTGTCTACGTAGAGAGAAGAAGTGACAATTATGTTGGAAAGAAGATCGGAAAACTGGTAGTAAAAGGAAAGAGGAAGACCAAAGATTCGTTGGAAAGATAAGGTGGAAGAAGACTTGAACCAGGGGGGATTTAAGAGAGAAGAAATCCTTGATAGGAAGAAATAGAAAAAAGTATTAGAGAAGGAAACACCGACCCCATATAAACATGGGAAAAGGCGAAGATAAAGATGATGATTTTACATCATTTCTTTTTCTGCGTTCATACTTTTACTGAAAGTTGCACTAATAGTTTGCCACCAGGCCGGTTTTTAAATTCATGGTCCGGATTAATTATTAATTTGTCCGGTTTTCGTGGAAATTGTGAAATTATGATGAAACAAAATATCCTTACTTTTATGTATTATTTTTGCAATTGATATCGACATCGCACTGTTATTATTTTTGGACATGCCACATGTGATAATTGTATTAATTTAATAATATACACTACCCTACAACAAAGGACAGTACAGCAAGATGTGATGGCATAAGTAAAGAATACATGCTTTAATAGGAGGAGGGTCCCTCATGTGCGGTAATTACACTAGCAAACCTTCTGGGCATACTTTCAACAAGGTTTTGATACACAGCTATGGGCATGTGTCCATTCCTGCTTGAAGAATGTCTCCAGTTCAGCTGTAGATTTTGGACGTGGTTCCCTGGTCCGTAAGCAACGCTCTAACTCGTCCCACAAATGTTCTATTGGGTTTAGGTCGGAACTCTGAGCAGGCCAGGGAAGACGGTTGACATCCGTATCTTGATACCTGTGCTTGAAAGAGGTTGCAACATGCATTGTCGTCCTGGAAGTAACATTCGTCCATTTCATAAAATTGTCAGAGCGTAGGAAGAACCTGCTTGTCTACAATGTTCGCGTGGGCGTTCAATTTATTATGAACAACATGCAAAGCACCCAGGCCATACCACGAAAAACACCCCCAAACAAGAACACCACCACCACCGAACTTGACAGATGGTCGGTCCATTATTGTAGGGTAGTGTATCATGTACATGTTTACCTTCAAACAAATAGTCTATATATATAATTTCATATATCAATTTTAAAATGTCAGGATCGGCAATTTTGAAAAGGTGGCAACACTGTGTACTAATACAAAATCAGTAGGATGATTAAGTCGTAATTGATTCATATTTGATTCGCTATAAAATAAATATTCACTTGTCATACTAAGTTTTGATCAGAATCCATATAATATACATGAATTGTACTATTATAAGCGTACAGTTCATCACAATTTTTTAAAGATTTTCTCATCTAATTAACAATTACAACTTTAATCATTTGGTTAAGAAGAAAAAGTCAAATTAGCTTAAAAATTCAAACTTAAAGAAATTTGAATCATTACAATTACAAGCATCCCTCGTACAGCACGGTACGTTAACAATACGGTTTCACTCTAACACAGTTCGAGAACTGGGGATATCCCCTGTGCAACACGACTTCAGGTTTCGTTCTAACACGGTTTTGGAAATTTGTCGTACAGAATTTCACAATTTTTAAGTGTACACTTCGTTATTCGATATTTTTTTTTTATTCAAGTAAGCACGCGTGTTGTCGCAAATTTGCTCATGGATTTTAGAATATTGAAATTTTGAAAGTATGTTGTATTTTTCGTCAGATTTACTTTAATTAATGAAAACTGATAGGACAAGGAAGAAAAAAGTTGTTTTAACTTTCCTATCAACCAGGTGTTGATGTCGTTGCTTTCAGACTATCACTGTGTTTTCTTTTTATAAATTAATCTTCGTACTTAATAAAGTTTAGACATTTTTAGGCAAGTGTTATTAAATTTTTTTAACCGTAGGTAAAGTAATACCCTGCGGTTACTTCATTCGTAAAAATGACGAACGAAATACAGCAGTATCTCGGTACTCGAATAATTCGGTATTTGGACACAAATTCTGGGAAAAAATCGCTCGGTACTCAACTGAATAAACGTGACTCGCTAGAAAAAATTTTCGATTAATAACATTTTTATTTTGTCATTCATAAACATTTTTATCATAAAATAAAAAATATGAAAATGTTGCTGATACTTCTGATCAAGATCAACAAAAAAGCCAAGCTGACGACGATACTTTGTAAAAAGAAAACGTCCTCGTTTAAAATTAATATTAACACAAAATACAATACTTTCAATTATGATTGTTAATTAACTATTGATTGGAAATAAATTATCGATTGGTTTAATGAACATATTTCTCTTAGTAACGAAAAAGAATAGTATACTTTTTCTAACTTCTGAAACGTAACCCTATGTTTTCACTAGTCCTTTTCGTATAGCACGAATTCGAATAACATGGCAGTCTTTTGGAACGTAACTACCGTGTTATACGCGGGATACCTGTATTAAGTTTGACTTAATAATCTTTCTTACGTCGGTGAGGAATATCATTAATCAGATTCATACGGTTATACATCATTACAATGATGTTTTTCGATAACATTATTATTGATAATATTTGATAGTGAACGGCTGTACATGACAATAAATTAGTTTAATGTACTTTCATGTACTATTAATCATTGTGATGAATAGGAAAGTCGAATAACAACATAAGTAA
This sequence comes from Centruroides sculpturatus, assembly GCF_000671375.1. Classification (NCBI taxonomy): domain Eukaryota; kingdom Metazoa; phylum Arthropoda; class Arachnida; order Scorpiones; family Buthidae; genus Centruroides; species Centruroides sculpturatus. Next base: position 59,962 of record NW_019385137.1, on the reverse strand, counting down.
AATTTTTATTTCACACCTGTAAGGTCAAAGAACCATTTACTAGATGAATTTCGACAGAGATAAATGTTTTTCAACGAATAGTCAGAAATAGAAATTACTATAAAGTAATGTTTAAAACATAATTTTTAAAATACTTTTCCTATTTATAGTTATAGACTATTGAATTTTTTTTCTTTTAAGAGGACAAGAAACGGAAATTATTTTCTAGGAACATTTTGCAATTATTGTACGATGAATGACTATCGTATTTTAACTGATTATATGAGAATTTTTGCATATATATTACGTATAAAAGTAGACTTAAGAATTAAAATTCATAAAATAATGATTAATTTACTCTTTCTATCTGAAAAATTATGAGTATTTATTTAAAATTATGAATATTTAAATAACGAGTACCAGTGATGTTTCTTTGTATTACTTATATGATCGATAAAGTTCTATCTAAATGAACGTACTGTACAAAATATAGTAGTTTATAATATATAGTAGCCTACAGTACATAAGAGTAAAGATTAAATGAATATTAAATTCCTAAAATATAAAATAGTTTATTTAAATTCTTGAATTTTCTAAATTATAACTAATGAATGTATTAATAAATCGGTTTTTAATATTTTTAACACTTAAAAAGAACGAATTCTATTCTTGCTTGTGCTATGTGCATTCGTTTATTTTACAGCTAAAAGTTTAATTTAAGTAAAGAACTTCGCTTCCTTTCATTTAAAGAAACTCAAATTTATCTTCATCAATACGTCCTATTATAATAATTATTAATATCAAGAATTTAATTAATTTACAATTCAAGTTATAAAATAATTTCGTTAATTTATATCCTAAATGATTACTTTTAGGATTTATTTTACAAATAAAATTAGATGTCGTTTATAGCAAATTATTCTCATTTCGAAGAACAAAATGCAGTACTGTACAGCACATAGCCACAAGATCGATAATAACCACTTAAAAAGCTTACTTTTCGTCAACATTGTAGAGTCATAAAAGTGTTTCTTTGTAAAAGTATCATTATTATTATTTTTCATATTTCGTATTTAGTTCCACAAGCACCAGTACTTCACTGTTGTAGCAACACTATACTTTAATAAATCGATTTAAGGATTGATTCAAGTTTTAATAATATAGTAATCGAAGTCTTATTTATGATAATTTAGTTTATTAATTTTAACATGAATCAATTTCTAATATGAACGAGCAATTATTTATTGTGACATCGTCACAATACCGGACTGCAATTTTTAATCGTATTTTTAATTAATTTAATTTAAAATGTATGCTGTTGATCTCAAATTAGTAGTCTTGTCCCTGTACATCATAATTTTCCTATTAAGAATGAAGTCGTGCCGATCATCTGTCTAAATCCATTCAGGAAAAATTTTGAATTGAAGTAATATGACTTCTGGTTCAAACTGGAAGTTCGGTTATAGTTAATCGGGGCCTTCTGCTCCTAAGTTGTCCATATCTGGTCTCGTCTTTCATCTATCTAACTCCGTTCTCGAAATTAAGAAAAAGACGGACGAACGTACGACAGTGGAAATTTATAGGACTACAATTTTTTCAAATTGTTGCAGTTTTGAGATAAATTTATTGATAAACAATAGTAAATTAATGATTACGTAAGATTAAATTATGGCATACTTAAAAGAATTATAAGAATCAAACTATATAAACAGCTTTCACTATATTTTTAGTTTACGTCATATTTTTTTACAAAATTATATTAATAATTTTGCCTCAATAGTTTATTTTAATTATGAAAATTTTTATTATAATGTTTTAAAAGTTCACGTTAAAATTGTTCTTGTTTTTAAAGAAAAGTATTTATAACTTTTAGTTATTATTTTCCCCTCTGTTATACATAACAAAGTATGGCGATCGGCCAAAATCTGATCCCCCTTCCAAATTTTTACATTTTTGGACTCAGGACACCTTGAAATTTCGAGAAATGCAAAAAAGTTTTTTTTTCCTATGAATGTTATTGTGTGTGGGAGGTACGATTTGATCGCCCTCTTTGAAGGTTAATAACTCCGGTGCTTTTTGTCAATAATTTCTGAAATTTTGCAGGGAGGTATGTATATTAAGAGGATTGATGCTATTAAATTTTGGTGAGTAAAGGTCGAGGGAATGGAGAGATAAACAGTGTGTATTTCCAGTAGGGTCACACTTAATAATGATTTTATTCGTTATTAGCATTTATAATTTCTTTTATAAAACCATCTCTGCTGTCAAAATTAAGCTTTTTGCCATTTTATAATAATTAAAAATATAAAATTTTAAAAATAAAACATCATAACAGATGGTGCCACCAAATGTTGCTGGGAAAGTTAAGCAACGCGTTGCTGGATAATTTTTTTTTTCTTAACTTTTCAATTTTTATAGACTTATAAGTTTTTCAAATTAGCAAATTTTCAAATCCACATTTTCTAAAGTTTAGTACTATACTTTTATAAATTTATACCTGCATTATTTATACGTAAATTATTTTGAATATTACAAGGTCTCTATAAGTCCGCACGAAAAATATAAATTTTAAATTTAGCGGTAGACTAACACACAGCTATTAGCTAATGACTTCTCTTTATTTAATTACTGTAGATGCATTTTGGTCTTATTAAGGGACCCTCTTCAGTACATTTAGAATACACAGCTTTGATTATACATTCCATTACCTTGTAATATTCATATACTGTATTAACAGCAGTCATAAGAAATTTAAGTAAATTATTTTATTAAAGACATTGAAAACAATTTGATAATGACTTTGTTTACCATCGAGATATGACACGAAATATCTTCTATATCTATGTTTTATAGCATTTTTCTGTTGACTTTCCTTCTCTGACTAATTACCGACATTCAATTTTCTGTTTATTCTTGTTAACTATTATAGGTATATTGATCCGCTCTGTGTCTTACTTCTCCTGCTGTTATATATATAACACGGGAAAGTATTGTAATCATGTCAAATTTGACCCTCCTGGTTTTTTGCAAATATCGATGTTTTGAGACTCCTGAACCCAAAATTGTCAGAAAAAAAAGAAAAATATTTCAGGATATGTATGTTGTTGACATCTATTTCAATTAATATCTCAGGATGATGTAAGTATTAAGAAGCGAAGTTTGGCTTGGTAACTTGTATAAAAGGGCCATTTATGCTATTAAATTTTGGTGGTTACAGATCGAGAGGCAAGATAGAGAATGATAACGTATCATATCTCGGGACTGAATCGGAACTGGTGGTGGGGTCGGACTGAATAAAGATTTTTATTCGCTATTGGCATTTAGTTTTTAAAAATTACCTCTAGCCTTAAAAGAAAGCTTTTTGCCTATAAAAAGGCAAAAATAACTTTTATATTATTAATTTCTTTTTTATAATAAATTAATAATATAAAAGTTATTTTTAAATAAAAATTTATAACGGATGGTACTGCACACAATTTTAACTTTGTACTGATGTGTCTTAGTATTTCTAAATCATAAATATTTTTTGCCGGGAAAGTTATGCAACTGGTTGTCGGATTTTTCGATTACAACATTTTGTTCTTTCATTGTTATATAGGGACTTATAATGTCCTTAAATTACGAAAACGCAAATATGGCTGGATGGGTATACATGAAATCGCAACGATTTGTTACAAAGATGTGGGATACTAACAAAAACGTTACATAATGCTAGGATCTCCACTCTTGAGTAACAATGATTAATTTTTGTTTCTTAAGAGTTGTATGGCAAACTGTACTGTTTGTCACTGCTTTGTGAATAATTAATAAAATAATGTAACGTTCAGTACCCTGTTGTGTATTATTCCTTAGTACAATTAAGTGGATCGATCGAGAATATGCGTTACGTAATTTTAGGGGTGGGCATGTTCGTTTGGACTTATGTTATTATGGAGGCATACGAGAGGGTCGGATGGTGGCTGAAAAATATAAAAAGCGTTGCATAAAGATTTTATAGCTGTTTAACTGTAACAAAACAAATACACTCCATATGGAAATATAAATGAAAGTTAACACAGATTGTATCATGTATATATTACGGGCATACTTGCGCTGCGTGCCTACTAATATGAACATATTCAAATTTTATTAGATATTTTGTAGGTCAAATTTTTTATACACAGACAGATTATATCGAAATTTATCGAAATGTTATGTCTACAATAAGATACGAAAACACTATTATAATTAATAACTGTATCTCAGCATTGAAATAAATATAGTCTAAACTAAATTATTTTTCAAAGATTATTTTAAGTAAATAAAAAAATTTTGATAAGCAAACCAATAAAATACTTTTTCTGTCGATTATTTTAATAACACTTCATAAAGTTTCAAGGGCAAACTTCAAGCCAAGAACAATCATTCTAAGACTGTTTAAAACTTTACACGATAAAAGGTGAAGATTGACATCAGGTGATCGAATGTTTAATTTTCAATATACAGAGCAAAATCCGTCATTTTGATCAATTCGTCATAGAATAATTTGTTCTTTAGTTATTTTTATAGAAATAATTATCATAATTTTGTAATTTGGTTAGTTCTATTTCCATCTTTTCATTCCGTTCGTTAACCAGTTGCAATTCATTTTTAAAATTAATTATTTCACTATGAATAGTATTAATTTCCTCTCGAATTAACGAAAACTGATTCACCATTTTATCGTTACTGGTAGTAATTAGGTCTACTATTTTTAGCCATAGGTCTGTTGTTGAAATGTCTGTTACTTTCGTAGATATTAGTTCCAACGGAGAGTTTGCATTAAGTTTCTCACCTGCTTGAGTTTGAGGTTCATTTCTTCTTATTTATGTGTAATTAGTAATAAGGTTTGTCTCCAATTTCGATAGATTTGCGTTAGTAGTTAATTGCTTCTGACGATTTAGAGTTGGCTTACTTCTCTTGGTATTTTCTACAACGGACCTGGATTTAGTTCAATTCCGGAGATTAACAACAGTAGTAGAATTAACTTAAAATTATTCATTTTAATCGAATATGATTAAGCACTTTTCAATTATTAGCAATTATACAAATCTTGATGCCAGCAGCTGTGAAGATCGGAGTGCCTTCCCCCTTATAGAAATAATTATTAAGAATTCATTTTATTGTATTTTTAAACTTTAGATATTTTTAGAATTGTTGAAATTGTAACTTGAACCCTTACATTCTTAATAAACTTATTAACATAAATTGATTTCGCTTATTTTATCAGAATGACTTTTTTTTATGACGCTTAACATTGAAAAAGGATTTTAAAATACTTCCACCAGAAATTAATGATTTTAATCTTGAGAAAAAAATTAGAGAATGGTAAAATAAAAAAAAGTATAGATAATCTCTCGGTGAAGAAATTTGGGTTTTCGATTTATAATTAATTATTTATATTTAAAAATTATTAAACTATAAAAACATTTAAGCAATATACGGAATATAGTTGTTAATTACTAAAGAATAGTAATGAGTATATTTTTGTTGTTATGTTTTACATTATTAATGAAAACATAAAAATAATTAAATAGATGATAAACTGACAATATATGAAAAAATACAGGGTAAACCATAACCGTTGGCAATAAATACTATTCGCGTATTCAAATTAAAAGTCCCAATATACAGTTCATATAATCCATGAGTTAGAACCTATTTAATTTTCATGCTTAGAGAAACATATGCAAAGTTAGCGCCATTCCTAGCCGGACAATAAACCTGAAACGTAGCAACGATCAACGTAATAGCGTGATCCGATGCATTTTCCATCTAGATTAGAGTACTGCTAGTAGGTTTAGCATAATTTCATGGAAAATCCTCTGTTCTTGTTCAATATTCTCTTTGTTCAATGTTTACAAGAAACAGTATGTTCAATTCTCATAACCAGCATAGTTAGACTGAGAACAATTCATACCAAGTTTTGCCATCTTGGCACCAACATCAATTCACGATTGATCAATTTGGCCTTTGTTTTGTCAGATTCTCGGGAGAATCGTGTCGAGTTTTTTTAATGAATTGGGCAAAAAAATGTTTTTTTGAAGTTGTTAGAAAGCATGGAAAATAAGTATGTAGTTACTTTACAATGGAGCGCCTCTTATTTTAATATTTTAAGAAAGTACCTTTTACGTCACTTGATTCAAATTTACTTCAGTTTTATTTTTGGGATCATTTGAAATTCCTTGCTACTCCACGACAGTCGTGGCCATTTTTAACATCTCGAATATAAGAAAGTAAAATATAAGCTCTAACTCCTTTTCTGTGTTTTATTATCTGTATTTGTTGAGAATTTTAGATTCTAGTTATAAAATACGTGTACGCATTTATTACCAGCAGTTACCGGTCACCTTGTATAGCCTACATGTTAATAATTTTTCTAGATGCGTGTAATTAAATCTATAAAAAAGAAAACTTTTTGAATTATTTTCTCGTAAAAGTATGCATTTTATACTCGCTGTATAAGTCGACCCCTAATTTTTAAAAAATCTTTTCAAAATTAGAAAGTAGATTTATACGATATTTCGTTAGTAGACTATACATAATATAGAGTTTAAAGTTATTTAACTGTATTTTTAAGATATCTAAGCATATAACAATTGATATCTAATTTAAAAGTTAGGGCGATTAAACAATTTGAAAATACAGTAAAATTATGGTATTGCTAAAGAACGGGAGGTCTTTTTAAGGAAAACTGGCCCCTATTTAGGCGTTACAGACGCGGAGAAATCCCAGTGTTCAGGGAACGAAGACCGCTTGGCCACTGGTGGGGCCTTCTTATTTTGGAGATAGACTAGTATAAAAATTATGCACCTGCCTTTGAAACATTTGTTATTTGCGCTGATGACACATCGAATAAAATTTGACTATATTAGTTTATTCAGAGCTATTACAGAAATTGCTGTAGATCATGATTTAACATTAAATTATATCATAACAGATTTTGAATTAACTGCGATGAAGTAAACGAAATGCTTTACCAAACATACAACGTCAAGGAAATTTAATTTAATAAAATAAGATCCCGCTTAATTCGATATAACGCGGTCTGCTCGAAGCCTAAAAAAAAAGCTCAAAATTTACGCCGATTTAAATTATCGCGGCATTTCATTGATTCGTATATAATACGATTATTTACGAACACGAACCAATCAGAAAAAGGTAGCAATTCGTCATAGCGCTGTACTTTTCTTAAATCTATGTTTGTTTCGTGCAATTTTGGAAAAAAATATGACATTAGCGTGACATGGATGCCATAGAAAATATCGACTTCGCTTGGCAAGAATTAACTGATAAATGCATGAACGAAGTGTGGAAAAGTTATGGCTGAAGGTATTCAAAAATTCTCAATGTAAAGAGCCTATCGCTGTATCGTTAGGTTGACAATTTTGTCAACCTAACGATACATATATACAAGAAAAATTTCGGCCGTACACGAAATGTTTAGCTGGCGGAAAAGAGGGTAAGGGAAAGGGGGGAAGAAGGAGGGAGAGGAGGTAGGAAAGGTAGGATCTCTCTGAACGGCGTACGTATGGCTACAGTACCCTCTATGTTTGATGTTGGCGTGCAGTTTTTAGGCTGCAAGGCCGTAGTCCCCCGAAGGGTCTAAAAGAAAACCTGAGTGTAGCGAACACCAATGATTCAGTGCTGCCACGAATAGCTAAGTGTAGAAATTAGTGCCAAGTGACTGTTAGTAGGAAGACTTATAACTACTTAATGCTAATGAAACTGAATGTGAGTGCGAATCTTAATACTACTAAACAGCTAGACAGACAGCGCGAAAAAACAAATGAATACAATGACAAACTAGACCAGACAAACNACTCAACTGAATAAACGTGACTCGCTAGAAAAAATTTTCGATTAATAACATTTTTATTTTGTCATTCATAAACATTTTTATCATAAAATAAAAAATATGAAAATGTTGCTGATACTTCTGATCAAGATCAACAAAAAAGCCAAGCTGACGACGATACTTTGTAAAAAGAAAACGTCCTCGTTTAAAATTAATATTAACACAAAATACAATACTTTCAATTATGATTGTTAATTAACTATTGATTGGAAATAAATTATCGATTGGTTTAATGAACATATTTCTCTTAGTAACGAAAAAGAATAGTATACTTTTTCTAACTTCTGAAACGTAACCCTATGTTTTCACTAGTCCTTTTCGTATAGCACGAATTCGAATAACATGGCAGTCTTTTGGAACGTAACTACCGTGTTATACGCGGGATACCTGTATTAAGTTTGACTTAATAATCTTTCTTACGTCGGTGAGGAATATCATTAATCAGATTCATACGGTTATACATCATTACAATGATGTTTTTCGATAACATTATTATTGATAATATTTGATAGTGAACGGCTGTACATGACAATAAATTAGTTTAATGTACTTTCATGTACTATTAATCATTGTGATGAATAGGAAAGTCGAATAACAACATAAGTAAAATTTTTATTTCACACCTGTAAGGTCAAAGAACCATTTACTAGATGAATTTCGACAGAGATAAATGTTTTTCAACGAATAGTCAGAAATAGAAATTACTATAAAGTAATGTTTAAAACATAATTTTTAAAATACTTTTCCTATTTATAGTTATAGACTATTGAATTTTTTTTCTTTTAAGAGGACAAGAAACGGAAATTATTTTCTAGGAACATTTTGCAATTATTGTACGATGAATGACTATCGTATTTTAACTGATTATATGAGAATTTTTGCATATATATTACGTATAAAAGTAGACTTAAGAATTAAAATTCATAAAATAATGATTAATTTACTCTTTCTATCTGAAAAATTATGAGTATTTATTTAAAATTATGAATATTTAAATAACGAGTACCAGTGATGTTTCTTTGTATTACTTATATGATCGATAAAGTTCTATCTAAATGAACGTACTGTACAAAATATAGTAGTTTATAATATATAGTAGCCTACAGTACATAAGAGTAAAGATTAAATGAATATTAAATTCCTAAAATATAAAATAGTTTATTTAAATTCTTGAATTTTCTAAATTATAACTAATGAATGTATTAATAAATCGGTTTTTAATATTTTTAACACTTAAAAAGAACGAATTCTATTCTTGCTTGTGCTATGTGCATTCGTTTATTTTACAGCTAAAAGTTTAATTTAAGTAAAGAACTTCGCTTCCTTTCATTTAAAGAAACTCAAATTTATCTTCATCAATACGTCCTATTATAATAATTATTAATATCAAGAATTTAATTAATTTACAATTCAAGTTATAAAATAATTTCGTTAATTTATATCCTAAATGATTACTTTTAGGATTTATTTTACAAATAAAATTAGATGTCGTTTATAGCAAATTATTCTCATTTCGAAGAACAAAATGCAGTACTGTACAGCACATAGCCACAAGATCGATAATAACCACTTAAAAAGCTTACTTTTCGTCAACATTGTAGAGTCATAAAAGTGTTTCTTTGTAAAAGTATCATTATTATTATTTTTCATATTTCGTATTTAGTTCCACAAGCACCAGTACTTCACTGTTGTAGCAACACTATACTTTAATAAATCGATTTAAGGATTGATTCAAGTTTTAATAATATAGTAATCGAAATCTTATTTATGATAATTTAGTTTATTAATTTTAACATGAATCAATTTCTAATATGAACGAGCAATTATTTATTGTGACATCGTCACAATACCGGACTGCAATTTTTAATCGTATTTTTAATTAATTTAATTTAAAATGTATGCTGTTGATCTCAAATTAGTAGTCTTGTCCCTGTACATCATAATTTTCCTATTAAGAATGAAGTCGTGCCGATCATCTGTCTAAATCCATTCAGGAAAAATTTTGAATTGAAGTAATATGACTTCTGGTTCAAACTGGAAGTTCGGTTATAGTTAATCGGGGCCTTCTGCTCCTAAGTTGTCCATATCTGGTCTCGTCTTTCATCTATCTAACTCCGTTCTCGAAATTAAGAAAAAGACGGACGAACGTACGACAGTGGAAATTTATAGGACTACAATTTTTTCAAATTGTTGCAGTTTTGAGATAAATTTATTGATAAACAATAGTAAATTAATGATTACGTAAGATTAAATTATGGCATACTTAAAAGAATTATAAGAATCAAACTATATAAACAGCTTTCACTATATTTTTAGTTTACGTCATATTTTTTTACAAAATTATATTAATAATTTTGCCTCAATAGTTTATTTTAATTATGAAAATTTTTATTATAATGTTTTAAAAGTTCACGTTAAAATTGTTCTTGTTTTTAAAGAAAAGTATTTATAACTTTTAGTTATTATTTTCCCCTCTGTTATACATAACAAAGTATGGCGATCGGCCAAAATCTGATCCCCCTTCCAAATTTTTACATTTTTGGACTCAGGACACCTTGAAATTTCGAGAAATGCAAAAAAGTTTTTTTTTCCTATGAATGTTATTGTGTGTGGGAGGTACGATTTGATCGCCCTCTTTGAAGGTTAATAACTCCGGTGCTTTTTGTCAATAATTTCTGAAATTTTGCAGGGAGGTATGTATATTAAGAGGATTGATGCTATTAAATTTTGGTGAGTAAAGGTCGAGGGAATGGAGAGATAAACAGTGTGTATTTCCAGTAGGGTCACACTTAATAATGATTTTATTCGTTATTAGCATTTATAATTTCTTTTATAAAACCATCTCTGCTGTCAAAATTAAGCTTTTTGCCATTTTATAATAATTAAAAATATAAAATTTTAAAAATAAAACATCATAACAGATGGTGCCACCAAATGTTGCTGGGAAAGTTAAGCAACGCGTTGCTGGATAATTTTTTTTTTCTTAACTTTTCAATTTTTATAGACTTATAAGTTTTTCAAATTAGCAAATTTTCAAATCCACATTTTCTAAAGTTTAGTACTATACTTTTATAAATTTATACCTGCATTATTTATACGTAAATTATTTTGAATATTACAAGGTCTCTATAAGTCCGCACGAAAAATATAAATTTTAAATTTAGCGGTAGACTAACACACAGCTATTAGCTAATGACTTCTCTTTATTTAATTACTGTAGATGCATTTCGGTCCTATTAAGGGACCCTCTTCAGTACATTTAGAATACACAGCTTTGATTATACATTCCATTACCTTGTAATATTCATATACTGTATTAACAGCAGTCATAAGAAATTTAAGTAAATTATTTTATTAAAGACATTGAAAACAATTTGATAATGACTTTGTTTACCATCGAGATATGACACGAAATATATATCTATATCTATATCTATGTTTTATAGCATTTTTCTGTTGACTTTCCTTCTCTGACTAATTACCGACATTCAATTTTCTGTTTATTCTTGTTAACTATTATAGGTATATTGATCCGCTCTGTGTCTTACTTCTCCTGCTGTTATATATATAACACGGGAAAGTATTGTAATCATGTCAAATTTGACCCTCCTGGTTTTTTGCAAATATCGATGTTTTGAGACTCCTGAACCCAAAATTGTCAGAAAAAAAAGAAAAATATTTCAGGATATGTATGTTGTTGACATCTATTTCAATTAATATCTCAGGATGATGTAAGTATTAAGAAGCGAAGTTTGGCTTGGTAACTTGTATAAAAGGGCCATTTATGCTATTAAATTTTGGTGGTTACAGATCGAGAGGCAAGATAGAGAATGATAACGTATCATATCTCGGGACTGAATCGGAACTGGTGGTGGGGTCGGACTGAATAAAGATTTTTATTCGCTATTGGCATTTAGTTTTTAAAAATTACCTCTAGCCTTAAAAGAAAGCTTTTTGCCTATAAAAAGGCAAAAATAACTTTTATATTATTAATTTCTTTTTTATAATAAATTAATAATATAAAAGTTATTTTTAAATAAAAATTTATAACGGATGGTACTGCACACAATTTTAACTTGTACTGATGTGTCTTAGTATTTCTAAATCATAAATATTTTTTGCCGGGAAAGTTATGCAACTGGTTGTCGGATTTTTCGATTACAACATTTTGTTCTTTCATTGTTATATAGGGACTTATAATGTCCTTAAATTACGAAAACGCAAATATGGCTGGATGGGTATACATGAAATCGCAACGATTTGTTACAAAGATGTGGGATACTAACAAAAACGTTACATAATGCTAGGATCTCCACTCTTGAGTAACAATGATTAATTTTTGTTTCTTAAGAGTTGTATGGCAAACTGTACTGTTTGTCACTGCTTTGTGAATAATTAATAAAATAATGTAACGTTCAGTACCCTGTTGTGTATTATTCCTTAGTACAATTAAGTGGATCGATCGAGAATATGCGTTACGTAATTTTAGGGGTGGGCATGTTCGTTTGGACTTATGTTATTATGGAGGCATACGAGAGGGTCGGATGGTGGCTGAAAAATATAAAAAGCGTTGCATAAAGATTTTATAGCTGTTTAACTGTAACAAAACAAATACACTCCATATGGAAATATAAATGAAAGTTAACACAGATTGTATCATGTATATATTACGGGCATACTTGCGCTGCGTGCCTACTAATATGAACATATTCAAATTTTATTAGATATTTTGTAGGTCAAATTTTTTATACACAGACAGATTATATCGAAATTTATCGAAATGTTATGTCTACAATAAGATACGAAAACACTATTATAATTAATAACTGTATCTCAGCATTGAAATAAATATAGTCTAAACTAAATTATTTTTCAAAGATTATTTTAAGTAAATAAAAAAATTTTGATAAGCAAACCAATAAAATACTTTTTCTGTCGATTATTTTAATAACACTTCATAAAGTTTCAAGGGCAAACTTCAAGCCAAGAACAATCATTCTAAGACTGTTTAAAACTTTACACGATAAAAGGTGAAGATTGACATCAGGTGATCGAATGTTTAATTTTCAATATACAGAGCAAAATCCGTCATTTTGATCAATTCGTCATAGAATAATTTGTTCTTTAGTTATTTTTATAGAAATAATTATCATAATTTTGTAATTTGGTTAGTTCTATTTCCATCTTTTCATTCCGTTCGTTAACCAGTTGCAATTCATTTTTAAAATTAATTATTTCACTATGAATAGTATTAATTTCCTCTCGAATTAACGAAAACTGATTCACCATTTTATCGTTACTGGTAGTAATTAGGTCTACTATTTTTAGCCATAGGTCTGTTGTTGAAATGTCTGTTACTTTCGTAGATATTAGTTCCAACGGAGAGTTTGCATTAAGTTTCTCACCTGCTTGAGTTTGAGGTTCATTTCTTCTTATTTATGTGTAATTAGTAATAAGGTTTGTCTCCAATTTCGATAGATTTGCGTTAGTAGTTAATTGCTTCTGACGATTTAGAGTTGGCTTACTTCTCTTGGTATTTTCTACAACGGACCTGGATTTAGTTCAATTCCGGAGATTAACAACAGTAGTAGAATTAACTTAAAATTATTCATTTTAATCGAATATGATTAAGCACTTTTCAATTATTAGCAATTATACAAATCTTGATGCCAGCAGCTGTGAAGATCGGAGTGCCTTCCCCCTTATAGAAATAATTATTAAGAATTCATTTTATTGTATTTTTAAACTTTAGATATTTTTAGAATTGTTGAAATTGTAACTTGAACCCTTACATTCTTAATAAACTTATTAACATAAATTGATTTCGCTTATTTTATCAGAATGACTTTTTTTTATGACGCTTAACATTGAAAAAGGATTTTAAAATACTTCCACCAGAAATTAATGATTTTAATCTTGAGAAAAAAATTAGAGAATGGTAAAATAAAAAAAAGTATAGATAATCTCTCGGTGAAGAAATTTGGGTTTTCGATTTATAATTAATTATTTATATTTAAAAATTATTAAACTATAAAAACATTTAAGCAATATACGGAATATAGTTGTTAATTACTAAAGAATAGTAATGAGTATATTTTTGTTGTTATGTTTTACATTATTAATGAAAACATAAAAATAATTAAATAGATGATAAACTGACAATATATGAAAAAATACAGGGTAAACCATAACCGTTGGCAATAAATACTATTCGCGTATTCAAATTAAAAGTCCCAATATACAGTTCATATAATCCATGAGTTAGAACCTATTTAATTTTCATGCTTAGAGAAACATATGCAAAGTTAGCGCCATTCCTAGCCGGACAATAAACCTGAAACGTAGCAACGATCAACGTAATAGCGTGATCCGATGCATTTTCCATCTAGATTAGAGTACTGCTAGTAGGTTTAGCATAATTTCATGGAAAATCCTCTGTTCTTGTTCAATATTCTCTTTGTTCAATGTTTACAAGAAACAGTATGTTCAATTCTCATAACCAGCATAGTTAGACTGAGAACAATTCATACCAAGTTTTGCCATCTTGGCACCAACATCAATTCACGATTGATCAATTTGGCCTTTGTTTTGTCAGATTCTCGGGAGAATCGTGTCGAGTTTTTTTAATGAATTGGGCAAAAAAATATTTTTTTGAAGTTGTTAGAAAGCATGGAAAATAAGTATGTAGTTACTTTACAATGGAGCGCCTCTTATTTTAATATTTTAAGAAAGTACCTTTTACGTCACTTGATTCAAATTTACTTCAGTTTTATTTTTGGGATCATTTGAAATTCCTTGCTACTCCACGACAGTCGTGGCCATTTTTAACATCTCGAATATAAGAAAGTAAAATATAAGCTCTAACTCCTTTTCTGTGTTTTATTATCTGTATTTGTTGAGAATTTTAGATTCTAGTTATAAAATACGTGTACGCATTTATTACCAGCAGTTACCGGTCACCTTGTATAGCCTACATGTTAATAATTTTTCTAGATGCGTGTAATTAAATCTATAAAAAAGAAAACTTTTTGAATTATTTTCTCGTAAAAGTATGCATTTTATACTCGCTGTATAAGTCGACCCCTAATTTTTAAAAAATCTTTTCAAAATTAGAAAGTAGATTTATACGATATTTCGTTAGTAGACTATACATAATATAGAGTTTAAAGTTATTTAACTGTATTTTTAAGATATCTAAGCATATAACAATTGATATCTAATTTAAAAGTTAGGGCGATTAAACAATTTGAAAATACAGTAAAATTATGGTATTGCTAAAGAACGGGAGGTCTTTTTAAGGAAAACTGGCCCCTATTTAGGCGTTACAGACGCGGAGAAATCCCAGTGTTCAGGGAACGAAGACCGCTTGGCCACTGGTGGGGCCTTCTTATTTTGGAGATAGACTAGTATAAAAATTATGCACCTGCCTTTGAAACATTTGTTATTTGCGCTGATGACACATCGAATAAAATTTGACTATATTAGTTTATTCAGAGCTATTACAGAAATTGCTGTAGATCATGATTTAACATTAAATTATATCATAACAGATTTTGAATTAACTGCGATGAAGTAAACGAAATGCTTTACCAAACATACAACGTCAAGGAAATTTAATTTAATAAAATAAGATCCCGCTTAATTCGATATAACGCGGTCTGCTCGAAGCCTAAAAAAAAAGCTCAAAATTTACGCCGATTTAAATTATCGCGGCATTTCATTGATTCGTATATAATACGATTATTTACGAACACGAACCAATCAGAAAAAGGTAGCAATTCGTCATAGCGCTGTACTTTTCTTAAATCTATGTTTGTTTCGTGCAATTTTGGAAAAAAATATGACATTAGCGTGACATGGATGCCATAGAAAATATCGACTTCGCTTGGCAAGAATTAACTGATAAATGCATGAACGAAGTGTGGAAAAGTTATGGCTGAAGGTATTCAAAAATTCTCAATGTAAAGAGCCTATCGCTGTATCGTTAGGTTGACAATTTTGTCAACCTAACGATACATATATACAAGAAAAATTTCGGCCGTACACGAAATGTTTAGCTGGCGGAAAAGAGGGTAAGGGAAAGGGGGGAAGAAGGAGGGAGAGGAGGTAGGAAAGGTAGGATCTCTCTGAACGGCGTACGTATGGCTACAGTACCCTCTATGTTTGATGTTGGCGTGCAGTTTTTAGGCTGCAAGGCCGTAGTCCCCCGAAGGGTCTAAAAGAAAACCTGAGTGTAGCGAACACCAATGATTCAGTGCTGCCACGAATAGCTAAGTGTAGAAATTAGTGCCAAGTGACTGTTAGTAGGAAGACTTATAACTACTTAATGCTAATGAAACTGAATGTGAGTGCGAATCTTAATACTACTAAACAGCTAGACAGACAGCGCGAAAAAACAAATGAATACAATGACAAACTAGACCAGACAAACGGACGGACAAATGACAAACACGCAAGACCCCAAATTTTTTTTATATTGTTTTTTATTTATTTATTTATTTGATTTATTTATTTTGAAATTTTATTTCGTTTATTTATTTATTTTTATTTTTTAAGGCAAAGACTATTAAAAACTAAAAATATAAAGAAAGTTTATTGCTACACATTCGGACGACATGTTTAAATTTATAAAAACTGGAAATGAAATAACTAGATATTTCTTTTATTTTTAAAAAAGATTTGTTGAAATTGTTTTTCGTAATGTTTATCATGAAATTTGTTGAAAGAGGAACGAGTTGTATCCGGATAAGGGAAGACCTACACAGTCTTCCCTCATCCGGATACAACTCGTTCCTCGGGTTTCGCTCAAGAGAAAGTGACTGTGTAGATCTTCCTGCAAGTAGACGGATTTACAGAAAAAATATATAGTTCTGTATATACAGATAAAAGGTTAACTAGACGTTTATAGATACGCAATATACACGATATGGAAAATAAAAGTAGAAAAGGTGACTGGAATCGACGAATCGTCACGTAATTTTTGTACAAATAATCTATATTGGGAATAAGACAGCGAACGAGTGAAGCTCCTTAGAATAAATTTAAAATTTCTTAATTGAGAACTTTCAACAATTAACTGTCATCTGCGAGACTAACCTTTAATATAATTATTTCTTAGTAAATTTTGAAATATGACCCAAAAACAAAGTCATAAATAAGCAAATCTCCATATTTTGATCATATGACTTTCGACATTTTGATCATTGGATATTTTTCTTTCGACGTTTCGAAGTGTTATCACTTGTATATAATTTTTATTTATTTATTTATAACTTATTTATAGTACCCGTTAAGTTCATCTATTGTACTGTACTGTCCTCCAGTCTACTATATTGTGTTAATCTACATAACTAAACTGTAAAAATTAATAAACTACGTTATTAAAAAATAGTATTTTTAAATCCATCGATTTAAAAATCCTACTCACGAACTTGAATCGTTTAATACTATCAGAATTAGCATATCCCAAAACACTAAATTTGAATATACTTATAAACTTTGTTTATTGTAATCAGAACTTCAATTATAGTTATCGTTATTTTCGAGTAAATTAATTAATAAATCTTCAAGTTATATATATTTTTAATTTCTTTAACGTAACCTCTTAATATTAGAAGCAATAACTCAGAACAGACGGTTATTGTTATCAGTATATGACAGTGGTATTATCAGTAGGAGCGATTACAAAAATTTTCTTGATATTGGATAACTTTTATAGTTCAGTATCAGAAAAATCCAGATTAATCTTAAATACAAAATATATTATAGTTTAAAAATGTATATGTACTGTACGTAAATACAGTATTTTTGCGGAATGATCGGCATGCCGCATTTAAAAGGGGGCGACCAGCATGCAGGTTAAACTGCGACTAAAATATAAAATTAAAAGTAATAAAAAAAATCAATGGTTTGTTGACATTGGTAGTAGTGGTGGTTAGTGGGCTACACTGACCATTTACCCTGACCTTAAAAATACCATCTTCCTCTCAAATTTCACACAAAACCGATGTTAATCGGTGTAAGCTGAGCTAATTTCCATCGAGTTTCTTAAATTTAGTATGATTTTTGGGTTTTAGAATCAAATAACAGTAAAATACACATAAAAAGAGCACTTTTGGAATTCCAAGAGTATTTTACATCGTTAGAAGACAAAATGGAGAAATTGAATATATAATCATAGTTTTTTAATATAATACTGGCAGTTTCACACAGTTTTAGAATAAAAACTCGTTCGTTTTTACGTGACGTAACTTATTTGTTTTTTTAATGGAGGGATGTGTAGTTACAATTAAGCCGGCATTCTTCCCTCCCCCTGGATAGACCAGCATGCCAGTCATTCCGCGAAAATGTGGTATATAGGGGAGATCCTTCTACTTTGGGACACTTTTCTTTAAATTTTCATAATTTAAGTTCTAATTGATCTTTAGCTATGACTATTGAATATTTCTATTAGTAATTAATAACATCACTATATATAGTGCAACACTTGACCCTATGCTATTTTGTTTATGAGAAAATGTCAAATAATTACTTGCAGATATTTGTCCCGAGGTACAATCCATGATTGTACAATCCATGATTGTACCTCGAGACACCAATGTTTGTACCTTGGGACACGAACAATCCTAACGTTTTTGTAAATCTTAACTTCCGCAAGATGAAAAAAAGATAGTTTATCCAAGTCTTTTTCTTTATAACAATATTAGCTTTATCAGTTAACAAAAATGTTTATATGCTGGAAATGCAGGTAAGTATAAAGCTTAAGTGTTCTGTAGAAGGCATTTAAATGATTGAAAACCAAAAATAATCTCATTTTTGTATTATGAAAAAGAATAGTCATTACAAATATAGGTCACAAATATTACATTTGTACTAAATTTTTTAGAATTAATACCGCATTTCTGACAGTAATTTTCGAAAATGGTGCAATCTTCGTGCACCCTGAATCGACAGGTAACGCATTGAATCCAGTCTTCTGTGCTCAAAGTACAGTAGTAAAATAATTTTCACCGCATCCCACACAATTATTTTACTCTTGAACTTCATCACATGAGTCGTCAGTCTCTAAGATCCTCACAGAAATTTCATCCGCAGAGCTACTAACTTCAACTTTTTTCTTCTTAAAAACTTCCTTTTTAACAAATTTAACATTTTTATTCACTTCATTCTTTTTCTTCGCGGCCAACAGAAACATAACAACAAAAGTAAACATAATAATATTAAATAAATAGTTGAGAAAAGCAACGCCTTGTACCTTGGGACAGTCCCAAGGTACAAAAAATTCACTGTCCCAAGGTACAATTTTCTCTTGTTTATAACAAAGTATGGTTATAATTTTTGAATTACAGAAATCCAATGTTATTTATTAAAATAAGTGGTTACGAATG
Organism: Centruroides sculpturatus; assembly: GCF_000671375.1. Taxonomy (NCBI): domain Eukaryota; kingdom Metazoa; phylum Arthropoda; class Arachnida; order Scorpiones; family Buthidae; genus Centruroides; species Centruroides sculpturatus. The sequence goes on along the minus strand of NW_019385137.1, from coordinate 40,720 downwards.
TGGTTATCAACTAACTGTACCTTAATTAAATTACTCGCCTCAAAATATTTCGATTAAAACCAAGATCCAAATGGATTGTAAAAAAACAAACACCTATAAAAATCACACAATGTGTCACAGCGTTAAAACTAGTCAAAATAGCCGACTTTACGTCATGCATCCTGAATGTTGTAATGAAATAGCTACTAGATATCGCTACTTACTACTTCTCAATATATTATTTTTCAAATGACGAGCTTGTCCCAAGGTACAAGGTGTCCCAAGGTACAAGGATCTCCCCTAGTATATGATTTATTAATGAATTGGATGTTGAAAAATTAAATTTTATTTCACTCACGAATAAAAAATATATTATTATTATGTGTGATTATAATTGTTATAAATAATGTTATTATTTCAAATGTAAATAAAATAAATAAATAAATACTGATAAATGTATCTGACAATTAAATACAGTATAATATATTTCTGATCATTTAGAGTTAAAATAGAAAAAGTATATATTATATTTCGTTTTATTTTATAATTAATTATTAATTTATACAGTCTTAGTAACATTAGGCTACAATTCAACAAGTCTCAGAAAAACTTCTTCAATAAGAAAAAAATTCAATTAAAAATTGCATTATTTATTTTATTGTTAGTTTAATATCCGTTTCATTCAAAATATATTTTTAATTAAATATTTTTAGTAGTAGTAAAACACTTAATATATTCTAGTTAGAGTCGTACGTATATTCTAGTAGAGTCATATATATAATAAACTTATATAATAATTTCTATAGCCATTTTTTTGCATTTAAAACTTTCCACTAAAACACTTGTAAACTTTCGACCAATTGTTAATATTAATCAAATTATGCAAATAAATTGGAACTTACCTTCATTAATTCGAAGTGTTTCTCTGTAGTTTTGATATTTGGGAACGCTTATTATGCATATCACAATTAAAATTACAATGAAAAAAGTATATCCTCGTCGTAAAATTTTTGATGCCAAATACTTGATAGAACTTCTCCTAAACATGTTTTATCGTCGTGTGATGATGATAAATTACTTTTTATTTTTTATTATCCTTTGACAAAATGATATTAACATCAATAACAAAAACTGTCTCTGTCAAAAATGTTCAAGCCAGTGTCGTGTTCAATAAACTAACAATCAGTCGAACGGAGTTATAAATATAAATATTATTATACGACCTCTGGTGAGTTATTCTTCAACTAATTTAATATAGAATTTATACAATAATATATAATTAAAGTTTATAAAATATATTTATAGTTTATAATTTACACTTGAAGATGATTTAATTCTATTATTTTTCAAATTTTGTTTTTGTTTTTAATTTGATTATTCTATTTATTTTTACAATATGAATTGCCAAAAATTGAAATAAATTAATTAAAATAACATTTTTTTACCTTAAAAATGTTATTATGAATTCTATTAATTTACCAAACATTATAGGCCTTTGTAATAATTATGATTTTTATTGTTATAAAATTTAATCAAACATTTTTTATGTATTAATCATTTAGTTAGACTAAAATAAAATGAGTATATTATATAAAAATGTTTAATTTAATTTATAAATGCGTATTCTGAAATTTATAAAATTAATTCGTAATATTTTAATATATTATTTGATAATTCAATACATTCGCTCTTAAAATAATTTTCCTTTTTCACTTGATGATTATACAATCAACTTTCTAAAAATATGCATGAATTTTTTTTTACATTCAAATAAATTGAATTTTGATGAAAAGTTATAAAAATATAAAACTTCGTTCATTTTATAAAATGCAATATATAATATACGTGCTTATATATGCAATATGGTATAAATTATATAATGGCAGTAATGACAGTTGGTGTATTATATAATAAGAAGTGCTTTATTTATTAAACCAGTTGTTTCCCGCGACTTCACCCGCGGGGGTTTTGTAAGCAAACCCCATTTATATTCAGTATATACAACAACCATTAATTGTTATATAACATCTACCGCTGAGAATGATGAGAATTGCCGAGAATCAAACGAACTATTTTCAATTTTATCAATTTTCTGGAACGTTTACAATCGTTCTATAATCGAACCAATATGCAATAACAAATTCCAATTTAAAACGGTTCGAACGTTTGGTTAAATATCGAAGTATATAAAAATATTTATAACAATGTCTGAAATGTTATCAATTTAAGGGAAACTATGGGAATCAATTTCAAAACCGTTCTTCAGGTTAAGCATTAATGCTCTCCCCCTGAATTCTTAGTATGCGTTTTCATGACGTATCCTAACTGTGCACCAAATTTCACCTTTTTAGGTTCAGCGGTTTGCTCTGAGCGATGATGAATCAATCAGTCAGTCAGTCAGGACAAGTAATTTTATATATTTAGATAATGTTTGGCGCTTCGTGTGTTTTGTAAATTGATATGTGAGTTTCCCTTCATTCTTTCACTATTTTGGGGGGATTGATATTCTAATTTAATATTTTTATATGTCAATTTAATTATTACAATTTAATATGTCAACGCTCTTCCTAACAATGTGACGCAGTAATGTAACACGATGTAACGTGACATGTCATCCTTTTTTTTTAAGTATGTTAGGATGAGATTTGATAATCGCGTGGCTATCTTCTCACGATGAATCAATTGATTTTAACCAGATTTAATAATTTAATAATGAAATTTCGACAATTTGACACAACCTGTTATATTTAGCGCAAACAGCAAAAGCAAATCTTTAACTTAGCCTATATGTAATTTACATTGCATTACGTTCTTCGAATTAAACGAATCGTGCAACAGCAATACTCAGTCAATTAATTACCTCATATGTAAAAATCGAATCTTATTTTAAAAAATAATAATAACTGTGATTATTATTATTAGACTATTATTATTATTTCTATATCAAATATACGATTATGTAAAAGGAATATTTGTTATTTGGATTTATATTGTATATGTAATAAATTTGTAATATTTATTAATAAAATAGTCTTTTAATACATTAACCTGTAAAATTTACTGTTTAATATTTAAATGATGATAACATAATGAACAGCAAAGGAACGTCTATTTAACAATGAAAGTTGTATTTCTATTTATCATCACATATTCCAACATTCAAAAATAAACATAAAAAGTGAAAAAATATATATAATAAAAGAATGTTTAATATACAGTTTTAAATTTTAAGAAAATACTCTAAAGAATATTTTTCTTAAATAAGTCAATAAAAAACATTTCAAGAGTAAATTAAGAAAGTAGGCCTAGGCTATATAAAGATGCATTGGCTTACTGCTGAAGATATCGATTTAGTAGATCAGTAAAAAAAAATACTTGAAAACAAATCGAAAGTACATTAAAATACATTCATAAGAATAAAAAAAAGGAAATTTCATATAAAGTAGAGAAAACAAGCAGTATAAAAACTCTTGTATTTTTCGTGGAAATTTGTATTCGTGATAAGTAATAATAAACTTATCACGAAACAAAATTTTAAGACATCTTTAAAATAACTGTATAAATACAGTTTAAAGCTTATATTCTGATTTTTTCAAACATCAGTAAAATAAATCCTGAGCTTAACACTGTGTTTACATATTTATTTCACTGAGAATTAAATATTTCGGTCGTAAATAAAAATGCTAAAGTAATTTAAAAACAAAAAAAATTCTTTCAAATTTATTCTGTTATTAATTAACTTTAAAATATTCTAGATTCAATATATTAAATTAATATTATGATTTATTTAAGCTAGGTTTTTAAACAAATAAGTAGCTACAATAATTTTCTAAAAAATAATTAATTTAATTCAAAATTTATCCGAAAGATGGCGATAACTGTAATTAACATGAATTTTAATAATTTATATAAAATATATTTTAAAATATTTATTTTTTCTCTTCATAAATGCATATGGCATCGATTAATTAAAATTATTTATTTTTATATTATTTGCAAACTAAAAAAGACGTTTCCTTAAAATAAAAAAAAAACAATTACATTAAAATATAAATTTTAATTCTTATTACATATTTTTATTCATATTCTTACTGTAATATTTTAAAGAAATTTTGAGGTTTTAAATTAATTTTCTTTAATTTATATTAAATAATTTATGACATAATAGTACGAATAATTTTTTAAATAATTTATTTAATTATTTTGAATGTTATAAACAATCCCCAAATGTAGTAAATTATTGAATAACATGGAAAAATAAGCTGCGAATAAGCTGTTATTGAGTATAAATTATGTTAAAGTAGATAAATTTTGTATATTATAATATAAATAATTCAAAATTTATATCTTTGTATTTAGTTATTTACAAGTAAAATAAAATGGGCTCTCGTTACAATACTTTACTAGTTAGATGATTGTAATGGATTTTAATATAAATTTGAATTTCTTCCTTAAAATATTGAATCTGGATGTGCAATAAAGTGTTTTTATTAGTCATTTTTTTATTGATAACGATCAATAAAAAAAGAACGTTATTGCACATCCGTATGAGTAGATGACGAACAGCATATCTGTTTATAATAACTATTTTTAATCTAGATATGATATTAGGGATAAATAACTTTCTCCCAAAATTCAATATTGTCAGGTTATTTTGTAAAAATTATCATCTTTCAAATAATAAATAAAACATCTGTTCTGTTGTACAGAAATAGAACTGTTATAAAAAAACGCACTTAAAATTCATATCACATTTTATTATTTTTATTTAATTTAAAAGATAATAAAATATGATAAATAGAAATTATTTAATACTTTAAAAAAAGGTATATCATCTGTATATATTGTAATTTAAGTGATACATTAAAAATTCTAATCATAGTTAAATTATTTGAAATTTAAAATGTATAGTATCATATGATATTTTCTTACTTTTTTAAAATAATTAAATTAAATTAATATATAGACTAAGATTGAGTAAATTATAACTCACGAGTCTTCAGCTATTCATGCAAAGCAAATTAAATTTATTATTATAATGTATGCCAAATAGGATTTTTCACAAAATACGAGTATATTCTTTTAAATTTTATAATATAGTTTAATATTAAAGAAATACAGGAGGGTGCAAAAGTTGAGAATCTGAGAAATACAAATGTTTAGTGTTCATTATTATTTTTTTTATTATTTTTTATTAGTTCGTATTCCTTATTTGTGATTTAATTTGTACATAAGAATAAATGTTTTTTCGTCCTATTTTCTCTCTGTATGTTTTTTTCCATAATAGTAACTGTATACTTACTTTTGTAACCCCCCTGTATATAACCTCTAATCTCTAATATACTTTTATTTTATTTTTAAATGTAATAAAAATAAATATTTTCACCGACCTGAATTGACCGATTACATCAACATCGTATTTACTGACCCATGTAATTACTTAAATTATTCTTTACGTTTTAGTTAATGCTTCTTTAATTATTATTTATTTAATAATGTCGATATAAAGTCCTACACTATTTTAAATTCTTATTTAAAATATTTAAAAATTAAATATTTTTTAAAAGTTACTTTTTACATTGATCGTTTTATACAGTCATATATAAATTTTGAAATTAAGAATAATAATACTGTATACTCTTAGTGAACATATTGCAACATGTTGAATTTGCCTTTTATAAGCATTTATTTAAAAAATATAATTACATTAAAAAGTCATTAAACCAAACAAGTGGGAAGGGAAATAGTTTTGAGAAAAGAATAAAAATACTTCTCATTCCTATCTCATCAGTACGAGCCAACTTTTTTAGTTTGTAAGCAAAATATTCACTGAATATTTTGCTAAAAATCTGGTAAAAAAATTTTAATTAAGTCCTTATGTGGCAATTTCGAGCATATTAACTTAAATATCAAGTTTTTGGCAGATTAATAAATAAATATAAATATCATGTCATGTCTGTATCGTTTTTCATATCTAATATTTTGTGTTTTAGTGTACAGAATCTATAAATGAAAATTTTAATAATATTTCATTGTTTAAAAAATAAAAGTAAAACAATATTTTATATAAATTGGGGTCTCTTCTATAGAAAATATTTATTTTTTATTCGTTAATTAATATCAGAAAATTTAAAAGTTCTATTTACTTAAATCATTCTTTAAACCATAATTAGTGTTTATTTCGTTATTATTTAATATTGATTTAAAGTTCCACACTATTTTATATTCTTATTTAAAACTTAAATAAAATGTTATCATCGTCTTTCCTAAGGTTTCTTTTTGTGTTGTATGAATTCTTAATCTTAAAGGCTAGACCATTTCATTTTGCAAATTAAACAATAAATCATGAAAATCTTTTTTAAAAATGTTTAATTTTCTTAATTAATATAGATTAATTAGATTTAACTTTTTAAAAATGCTTGAATAAATTTAAAATTTATATTATGCCTATAATTAAGTTTTGTTTTATAGCATTTTAATATTTGTTACTTTTTATTTCATTTTTGCTATCTACTGTATGATGACACATTTCCTGTTTTTTGTTTTACACAAGTGGATGTGCACATGTTTATTTTATTTTTATTTTTATTTTTTGTTAAACTATTGCTTTTTGCTGGAAAAAAAATATATATTTTAAAGTATCTTTATAATTTTTACAGAGTTATATCCATGTAAATTCTTATTATTTTGTTATAATTTTCTATATTTTTATTATTTTAATTTTATTAAAAATTTTTTAATGATATTTTTATTGTACTTTATATTATTTGATAGAACTTTATTTAATTAACTGTTAATATTATTTAATATAAAAAAATTCTAATTTGTTTTTTGTATTAATTCTTTGAATATGTATAATGTCCGGTGATCGATAAGTAACTCAACTCCATTATTATTATTGAAATTTATTTTTGAAATTGTTTTAATGTTTAGGAGTTTATCGGATAAAAATACCATTACAAATTTTTATATAATAGATTTTCAACATTTATTAATTGCACAAATAAAAACTTGGGCGGCATTGTTAATTATCATTTATTTATTTAAATGTCAATTTAAAGTGAATCATAATTTAATAATTTAATAAAAAACTTATTAATAAATTAAAATTAAA
>NW_019385137.1:23347-29383 GCF_000671375.1 Centruroides sculpturatus | reverse complement strand
ATATATATTTTAAAGTATCTTTATAATTTTTACAGAGTTATATCCATGTAAATTCTTATTATTTTGTTATAATTTTCTATATTTTTATTATTTTAATTTTATTAAAAATTTTTAATGATATTTTTATTGTACTTTATATTATTTGATAGAACTTTATTTAATTAACTGTTAATATTATTTAATATAAAAAAATTCTAATTTGTTTTTTGTATTAATTCTTTGAATATGTATAATGTCCGGTGATCGATAAGTAACTCAACTCCATTATTATTATTGAAATTTATTTTTGAAATTGTTTTAATGTTTAGGAGTTTATCGGATAAAAATACCATTACAAATTTTTATATAATAGATTTTCAACATTTATTAATTGCACAAATAAAAACTTGGGCGGCATTGTTAATTATCATTTATTTATTTAAATGTCAATTTAAAGTGAATCATAATTTAATAATTTAATAAAAAACTTATTAATAAATTAAAATTAAAAAAACTTTATAGATAATGTATAATTAATATAAATACTTTAAAACTTATTAATTTGTATACCGTAAAAGATTTTTATTCCTGTATCATAATTTAACATATTTTTTTTTTTTAATTTGCGTGTACAATAGTTTAAAATCAATACGTTTATAAATGATTCAGAAGATTAAAAATGACCATTCGTTTATATTATTACTGAGCGATTGTTTTATTACGAAAAATTCTTAATAAAAGAATTTAAATTAAAAAAAAACATTTTTAAAGTAAAAATTTTAAATTTAATCGAGTTTCATTGATAAAAACAGGTTTTATTCGTGATAGAAGTTCATTTACGGTTATTACTATCCAGTTTGTGATGTAATAATATTCGATCCGAGTGGAATACAGTCGATGACCAATAGAAAAGTAACTAGGAATCACATGATATAGACAATGGTTCTGTTGTAGAAAGATGTCGTCGCTGTTTAGAGAAGGTTGTGTTGCAACGGTGATCACTTGAAACAGATAAGAATGAGTTTACAAACGAATCAGAGGATAATTGATTAATGTCGTCAACGTTACAACAGCATCGTAGTCGTAGCTACATAAAACATGATTGTTCTATTTCGGTCACGTGGAGTGGCGCCAGAAGGAGTGTAATGCATTATGTTATTTAGATTCATCGATGTCAAGTCTTTATTTGCTTTGAGGTTCATAAAGAGTAAAATATGTATTATAATCGTTGTAATTTTATTTTTTTTTCTGTATGATCCCAGAGATTTGATATACGGTTCTTTATGGCGTCACACGAAAGGTAAGTTAACTTTATAATTGATAAAAATATATTAATACTGTAAAGAATATCTCTGTTAATTTTATTGTATATTTTCGGTGTTAATTATAATTAAAAAAATGACCGATTTACTTTAATAATTTCGGTTGAGTCTGTAATGTAGGTTAATGTGTACTGTAGAGGTAGTTGGTTGCATGTGGAAAATATATAGAAAGATTTTTTTTTCCTTTTCTCTTGAAGGACAAGGTGTGTAAGACACCGGAAATTCGTTAACTATGATTTCGCACTAGTTATGACTGCGTTTTATTTTATTTTAATTATTTCTTTTCATTTTTTAATAATTTATTCAAAAATTCTCCAACTTTCACCTGCGATAGGTAATTTGAAATAAAATTAGTTTTTAAGATAAATATCAATTGTCGATGATTTCCAGCATTCATAATATATTTCCATGGCAACTAACAATAGAGTAGTGATAAGGACGATAAGGTAGTTTTAAAGGTTAAAGGGCTAGTAAAACGTTTTCGTCTTATTAAGTTTTATAAAACTTTAAACAGCTTCAAACCGTTAACACAATTTTAATATTTATTTCAAATTTGTATTAGTATAATTTTATCATTATCCATATTCATTTCAACTGAATATTAAATTACTATTTGCTTTGTAAAGCTGTGTTTGTCTTTAAAAACGTATTGATGTGTTTATACATAAAATTGTTCTACATAGGAATCTAATACATAGGAATCTAAATCAATCAGTAAAATATTGGATTTTTTTAATCTAAAAATAGATAAATAGGTTATATTTAACTAACGGGATAGAAACAATTATGTTAATCATTAAATATTAATTATATTTTTTGATTTAATAAAAAGTTTGGTTTTCTAAAGTTATTAATAGTCGAATTTTGGAGACTGTCCAATTTATTTTGGTCAGATTTTGCAATAACGTTTTCAATTATTTGAAAAAAATTTATGTTTTAAATTCCAAATATTATATTAAAATTTAATAAATATATTGCGATATATTAAATATTATATCTATTCCTGTTATTACATAAAACTTTTCCTTATATTTTAAATGCTCCTTTTTAAAAAATCTGCTTGATAAATCATCTAAAAATAAATTTCTGACCTTTAAGGTTATGAATTTTTAAACTTTCTATTGGCATAAATAATAATATAATATTTTTAAAAGGAATTTTTCTTGTTTTTAGTACTGTATAAAAGTAACACGTAGCAATACATTTATAAATTTTAAAATAAACTTTTATAATATATTCTGTTGCAAACGTCAAATTATACAAATTTACATTACATTCATTACAGTTTTTTAAAATATAAAATTAAATAATGGATTACAATTTAATTATGTAGAATTACTGAAGTTTTGAATTAATTTGCATATTAATTTATTTAGAATTAAACCGACCTTAACCATTCTTCCTGTATAAAAATACATTCTGTGTATATAGACGTTTATAAAAATATCTAAAAAATAAACAACCTCTAAATAATAAAGAATAAATTATATTTAAACAATGAAAATATCTTTAAAAAATAATTTTTATATTCCTTAGTAGGGCCTTAAAAATGCATTAATTTATTAAAACACATTATAGTCATTAATATTATAAAATTAAGCTTTTTTATATATAAAAAACTTATTAACTATTACTTAAATATTAATTTTATAATAAAGACAATTGAATAAAATTTGATTTCTAATGTTTCCATGATTTTTCAGTGCTTTAATAAATAATTTATAGAATAAAATAATAATTAATTATATACTAAATTAATTACAATTAAAAATTTTAAATTATATTCTATAATCTAAATTACACATATTTAAATTCTCAACTATATACAGTATTAAAAAGTTAATTATATAGACTATATTTAATCAAAGTAAGTAAAAAACAATAATTAATGGTGTGTAAATTAATTAAAGAAGATTAGATAATTGTAATTATTTATTAATTAAGATCAAAATTATTTTATTAATTCTGATAGGTTGGATAATTCTAATTATAATATTCAGACAACTCTCATAAGATTAATATGTTAAATAATAAAAATCTAGAAACTATAGCATGATATTTTAGAAATTATTTAAAGTATAATTTTTTTTAACTTCATAAATTTTATAAATGTAAAATTAAATTTTTCACGCTCTCAAATGTATTGTGGAGTTAATATATTTTCCTATTCAAATGTTATAATTTTAATTTTTAATCTGTAGAAATAATTTCAGTATTTTCAAAAGAATTAAAATCTTATGAATTCATAAATGCAGTTTTCGAATGTTAAAGTCTTTAAGGGGAAAAAATTGTCTGTAAAAGACTTACTTCAATTTTTTATCCATTTTTAATGAGAAAATTTACTGACAATTTATATAAAATTGTCAGTAAATTAATCTTAGTAAATGTATTGTATAAAGAACTTTTTGAGTGTATAAGTTAATTGCTTTAAATTAATATATAAATTAAATTATATATAATATACTAATAAAAATTCATGTTTGTTTCAATATCTAATAATAATAATTACCTAGAAAACATTTTTATTATTTTATTTTTTATTTAATAATGATAATAATTGATAAAAACAATTTTAAATTAAATTACCTAATAAACTCTTAAATGACTTTTTTATTATTTTTTTTATTGGATACTTTTTTAATTTCAAAATTTTTCGTTTAAATTAAATCAAAAAAGTAATTAAACTTTACATGTTTTTATTAGAATCTAAAAGTAATTTAATTGGAATCTATGCTTTGTATTCTGATCAAAATTAATTTTTAAACGAAAATAAAATGTAATTAAAATTATTTAGTTAATTTTATTTAAAAATAAGAAAACAATTTAGAGATTTTTCTCTTAAAAATGACTTTTATTGTTTAATGAATTTTCAATACATTTATAATTTAAATTTTTTGTCGTGTTATTTAGTTATTTACACAATATTATAACAAAATAAACTTTATGTATTTAAAAAAAAAAAAATTGTCTTTCTAATCGAAAAAGCTTGTGAATTCGATTAATGTGAGTTGCAATTGCGTGATATTTTCAGTAAATGTAATATTTAAACAGAACATTTTGCATGGATAACGTACAATTTATTATATAAAAGGATGTCAAATTACATACATACTTAAAGAAATATTTTAAAACGAAAATTTAGAGTGAACGTAACTATTGATAAAAAAATGCATAGGCCTACACGTATTTCATATCTTAAAACTAAAAGTTCCAATAAATACAGATCGTAAAACCCGTAGGAAAGGAGTTGGAGCCTGTTTAATTTTTATGCCTATGGAAAATTATGCAAAGTCAGCGCCATTCCTGACCACGAAATAAATTTGAAACGTGGCAAAGATCCACGTGATAGCGTGAAGACAGTTTAGAATTGTGATGTCTCAAAAGTCCTTCAAATAATTAGCTTTTCATGTTAATTAATTTAATAGGCCACAATAATTTTAGCCTATTGTATGTAAATTTTTTAAACCTGGATTTGAATTTTAAAAAATTTGCAAACAATATTCTTGCAATCTGTACCGATGAAGCGTTTTGTGAATGAATTGCAGAAACGCTTTGTTTCTTTCTGTACTAGTGAAAAATGGCGAATAATTTTAATTTAGAGAAGTTTGCAGACATTTATATCGTAAATGGGAACGCAGCAGAAATACTCCGTCTTTATTACAAAGCCCTGGCCGCCAAATTTCGGACGAGAGAATGTTTACCCGTATTCATCAGCGTCTCAGAGAGCAACGATCATTTTCTGTGGTGAAGACAGATGGAGAATATCCAGAAGTCATAACGCTATTTATAAATCAGCGTGGAAATTAAGAACCAGAATCTAGTAAGGAAGTTAATGTTATGGAGTCTAGGCGGTGTGCTGAAGAATCACTACTTTGAACATCTCTAATGTTAGAAAGTAAAAATTAAAATAAAATAAACTTTAACTCCTTAATTATTCAAATATGATCATGTTTATTGGGTCATTTCTTTTAGTTTTTGTGAAGAATATGCGTACGCATTTACTATCCCGTTATGATATACCCTATATTTTAAATAAATTTTACTGCGTAATTTTTCTTTGATACGTTATCATACAAATAAGAATTTTTATGGTCGAAATTATTTTTATTTTATTATATTAAAGAGTGATTTAATTATATGATCAATTAATTTTTAATTAATTGAATTAAATGAAATATTTTTTATTCTAGTATTTTTATTTTACAAACATCAATTTTCGTTACGTTATTTTACGTTGTTTAAAATAAATATAAATTATAATAAATGATTTAACAATAATGAAAGTTTTTTTATAATTTGACAAGGGCATCAATCTATTCTTGAAAATTTTTAAGTTAAAATATTACTTGTATTTTTTAAAATAAAATTTATGCTTTTATATAGGCCTAATTGTAATTCTTGATTCTTTTCCATTTCAATAAACTATAAAGTAAAAAATTTTAATACATTAAAATATGTATGCTTATCTCAGCTATATTCTCTTCACAACACTCTTTTCCTTTGTTTTCTGTATTAATGATTACGAATTTACAATTATTATTAACTATTTTCTAACTATATTTAGATATTTATTAACTATTTATTAACTAAACTCAGCCATATTTAGATAGGCCTAAATAGGGAAAAAATCTTTAAAATAATACACGAAATTCATGTATTAAATCTAAAAACTTTCAATACATGAATTTCATATATATTATATATATATATTAATATTTTAATATATATATTATTT
>NW_019385137.1:0-22344 GCF_000671375.1 Centruroides sculpturatus | reverse complement strand
GAGAAAGGTTGGAAAATTAAGACTCAATATTTGCCTAACAGAAGAACTATTTAACCTTTCTGACAACTTTTTATCTTTTGTCCTTTCTCTCCTTTCACCAAATTTGGGTCTATAATCCTTTGAGTCACAACTCCAGCTTTATTTAATAATCCTTCCTCATTCACACATCTCCAAATACATGAAAATATTTCATTTCCACTCAAAACTAAAATATGAATAAAGGTTTATGGCTTTGTGAAACTTCTTTTCTGAGTTTATGCCGTTGAAATAAATAAATAATAAAAAATTAAAACATTTGTCGGTTTTGTTTACACCTTTATTGGGCCGCATTGGAACTTGCCTTGGGCCGCATGCGGCCCGCGGGCCGCGGGTTGGACACCCCTGTTCTACAACATTAATCTGGTCTCACTATATTTAAACACATCTGTTTTACTTTTTATTTTTATTGATAACAGAAGGCAGCTGTCGTTAACTGGTTTTAATGTTGCATTACACATTTAGATTATTTAAATGGTTAAAATTTATTTGAATATTTTATTAATAAGATGTTTAAAATCGAGTACTTTTTAATATTTATTATATTGATAAAGAGCTAATATATAACTTATTCGATTAACTTAAATAATAGAAAAATTGATTAATTTGAATAAGTATGAATTCATCAGTAAAAATTTTAATAAATAACATGTTGTTTTCATAAAAAATTTGTAATGAGTAATTTTAAAATTGAAATTTCATTCAAATTTTAAACTTTTGCTTTCTTATTCCAAAATATACTTTATACTTAGGAAAATTTTACAATTATCTTTAAATAAAATTTTTAATATGGATTTATCATGGAAAAAGATTACAGGTTTTGAAATGGGTTATCGATTCAATAAGTATCTTCTAGTTAGGTTTTTAATAGACGTGTCTGCCTATTAAATTTTGCACAGCAGTTGCAGAATGATGGAAATTAAATACATTGCAGAATATGCTTTAATTATTTTGAATAGTTTTGTTACAATAGAAAAGAATACAGGAAAATACTTTTGATCTTCGTTGATATTTCAATTAAGACTACTACCATTAAACATTAGAAATGTGAATAGAAATAATTTTTAAATTATTATTATTATTATTCGTTGTATCGTGACTGAATAAGTAAATTTAACGGAAATTGATTTTTACTTGAATGATGTATAACAAAAATTGTAACCAAAAGTGATGTAAGAAATAGAATTTTATAATTCACTACGACTTATAGAATAAATTATAAATTTATAATATTTCTCCTGCGATATAATATATACATCTGCGCGCCGCTTAACGATGAGGATACATTCCAAAAAATACGTCGTTAAGCGAACCTCATTGAATGTAGACTACGTGTACTTAGACAAACCTGCATTGTTTAATTTATTATTCATATAGGATACTTCTAACATCATTAAAACTCAATAATAAGCATTTATGTATCTAAGCAGGTACGGTACCTGCATATAAAACAAAACTATTTTATATTTATTACAAAAATACAAATATAACTTTTTATTATTTTACTATTAAATTTTAAGAATTTATTAAATTACTTTTTGATTTTTTAATAATAATATTAAATAATATTTATTTTAATTGCCAATTATAGTTTCAGCATAATTTATATAATCTAGTTTAGTTGTTGATATAAATTATAGGCTAGTTTAAAGTTTCATGAACTATCAATATAAATACTGTAAAGCAATTACTCTATTTGAAGGTAAATTAATTTTCTCAAAATCTAACGTAGTGTTACATATATATAGGCCTATATATATATATATATAATTACAAGGTGTCATATAACTGGTCGTACAAGTGAGAAAGTGGTGATAATTCGTCTTGGCGCTATTCCCCCAAATGGAATGAGGTGATTCAAAAGAACAGAAAAACAGAGTTCGCGTTCTGCTCGCTGAATAACTCTCCCATCGGGATGTCGGAGATTATGATATTGGTCTTTGTAATAATTAACTAAAGCAGAAGCATTGTCGCCACACGTAGTCAACGCAAGAATTATGTCGTATACTCCTGATTGCTTTATGTAATCATATCGACCCTATGATAGAAACTAAAGAGTTTGATTCGATAAGCGTAAGAGAAGAGTAAGAATGATACAAAAAAATAATAAATAACAAAATATAAATAAATAACATCTATAGTATTTACAAACATATCAAGTAAACACAACAATGTTTCCAAAACACCTGACTGTAAAAGTATCAAACAGCGACATCCGTTGAGTTGAATCTTGATCAAGTGCACGCGTACTCGATAAACAGTTATAGCCATTTTTCTCGGAAACATAGCCTCGCATGAAAAATTTTATTCTACATTTTCGACTCATCATTTCATACAGAATTCATCACTTTCCCGTTTATGTGACATCCTGTGTAGACTACACATGGCCTAGTTTCGCGACGCTACAGTCGACAGATGACGTAGTAATTTCTACTTACATGGAAAGTTTGATCTCTGTGTATTATATTTTGTGGTATGTACAATGCTACACGTTCTGTTTTTATTTATTTATTCATTCGTTTCGAATAATCCGGAAATTAGGATAAAAGAGTTTAAATTTCTACTGTAATATATAATAATGATGCATAGTTAAAATTCTCACAACAATATTAATTACTTTTGTAAATATGAATATTAGAATAAATTAAGAAAGAATTGCTCTATAAGTTTATTCTTCAGAGATATAAGCTTTTTTTTTTAATTTTTCAGAATTTTCATTAAAATCTATACTTAGAATACTTCCAAATAGAAATTTGGTTTTATATTTTAAAATATAATTTTGTTATAAATTGTATCTTTAAAAACAGAGCTGACAATAAATTTAAAAGAAAAAATTGTTTCAAAACTCATAATCATTTAGAAATAACTGCTTTATCAAAATGATCTTTGGCAAACATATACAAATTAACTCTAAAGTGTAACTATTGCATAATTCACTGCAAACTAAGTACTGTTTATAGCGAAAAATATAATTCATATTTTATACAAGAGATTTATTGCCAATTTCGTATCGATTTCCTAAAAATGTATTTTTAGCATAGATGTATCTCTTCTTGGGCTTATGTTCAAGAAATGTCAAATTTAATACTTTTTGAAATTATAAAATACTTTTAATAAATGTAGGTCAATCGGTCAATTTCCTATTTATCTAAACACACAATTTATTTATTTTCTAATGATAATTCTCACAAGCATTGCGATTTTAAAATAGGAAAATTCGTAAATTTCACTTTTAAATTGAATTTAAAATCATTAAAGTGAAATTAATGAATTAACATAATATTAGTTCCTTATCTTATAATCGAGATGAGTTGATAATAATAATAAGTGCAGAGCCCAAACGATTAGGAGTTAAAAGTTGAAATTTGATACACAGTTAGGGTACGTCATGAGAATGCACACTAAGAAGGGATTTTTGGAAATTCCCGCGAGGGGAGAGGGAGAAGGTTAAGGATTACCCTGAAGAATTCGGCTTCTACTGTATTATTTTAGATGCGGTTTTTTGCGAGAAATCAAACATATTTTTGAACCCATTTAAAAATTCTTTAATTAGCCTCGGAAGAGAGGGGACCTAAATCTTGCATCCGGTGTAAACGGTTATTATTAAATATTTTAAAAGTTTTATACTCCTCTACTGTATGCAATTTAAAGAATTTTTTAAATGTGTTAGATTGGGCACTCGGTGTGACAAACCCGCGTAAGATAAACTTTGTAAATATAAATCAAATACTATAATATAATACAATAGAAGGATTAAAAGTACGAATAAGTTAATAATCTTAATCTTTGCTGTTGTTATTTTATGCCCGAGAAACGCCGGGCTGCTAGTTAATTATATAATTATTAAACCTTACTAATATTTAAAAGTAATGTATTCAGTTTATAATTTATTTTAAATACTGTTGTATTAAACAATAAAATTTAGGATTTTACAGAAAATATTAACTATATCTTTTTATAGTTTAAATAGTAATATATTTCACAAATCCTTACTTGATTTTAAAATTTAGTTTTATTTTAATATTAAAAAACAAAATATTAGTTTTTATTTTGTAATTTTAATTAGGATATCGTTTTAATATGAGAAAAAAATATATATATATTTTTGTTTAGCATTAGGGATGTTATAATAGGGATATGTGTATATTATTATATAGTATATATCCTATACAGAATATAAATTTTTAGTTTATCTTGAATTCTTGAAAAATAAATGATACGTTTTTAACTTTTATATATATAGTAGACCCCTATAAAACGGGTTTATATAATGCGAATTCGTATATAGTGGCGAAAAAATTGCGACCGTATTCGTATAAACACGCTAAAAGAAACTCGTAAAATACGGTAAAACGTCATCGCCGACTCGTGTCGCGACAGGATTGGTCGAATCTAGACCAATAGCGGATATTGCACAAACTGTTGAGTTTAAACGAGCAGCGGACCTACTAAAAACCATTTATTATTTAACGGCCATAAAAATTATATTTATATTAATGATGTCTCCAAAGTTTAGCGAATTTTTCGCAGAAAAATAACTTATCAGAAAACACGCGCCCGCCGTTCGATGCGCCGCTCCGCGAAGAAAACAAGCTTAAGCAATGGCGTCGTCAAACGGTGCACACTCGGTAAGTAATCCTACAATTTTTTGTTTATAGCATAGTTTATATGGATTATTTCCAAAAAATTATACGTATTTTGGAAATGTTGAGTCGAGTCGAATTAGTCTAGAATCGATTAATTTTATGGAAGAAAACCTTTCAAACAGCCGTAGTCCGTAAACTGCATACGTGCCGGGCTGTGATTGGCTCATGTATTTAAGGACTCGTAGAACATGAATTTCATAAAATGCGGAATGCATCTACCGTGTTATAGGGGGGTCGACTGTATATATATATATAAGGCTGCTTTTCTCTATAATTTATTGATAATTGCTTAATGATTATTAATAATTGTAAACAATATTCCAAGCAATTTAAGTTCTAAAATTCAATAGTCTTCAATTGTCGTTTAGATGTTATAAGCAACAAAATTTTGAAAAAATATGACACTTTACAACTGTGAAAAAGATATGGCACATTGCCATATATTTCCACAGTTGTAAAAACATTATTGTTGCACATTTATTAGATTTTTGAAACAGTTCTAACTTTTTTACACTACTTTCATCGATTTGAAATGAGTAAACTGTCAAATTAAATAGCGTTATTTTAAATATAATCAAAATAGCTCAATCAAAATTTATATTACGAAAACACGGTAATTTTTAAAAGAAAACCGAATATGAAAAGTTGGAAACTTATTAATAATTAATACGTTTTCGACTATATTAATAGTCGATTAATTATTAATAATAATTCCGATTAATAAGTTACATTAAACATTTCGATTACTATTAAATATTTTATGAACTTAAAAAAATTAATAATTTCTCTATTGAAAGCTTCACCCAGAACAATAATTGTTATGGGTGAAAGATTTTGAAAATATTTAAGTGATATAAGAAACTGAAATGATCTGAATGTTTAAAATAAATTTAATTTAATTTAATTTTCAACCTGAAAAAATTTGAATCAGTTATATATATCGAACTGAAATAAGTAGTCCATGATGTATTTATTTAGGCAAATATTATACATACAGTATTTGCCTGTTTTTCCAGTATTTCAACAATCTTTCCATACTAATATTTATATTTCAAAATCAATTAGTAAATAGAATTTTCCAATAAGACTATGAATAAATTAATAATTATTTTTACTTAAAATTATTTCACTATTTTATAGAGTAAATCTCTAGAATTATCTACAAGACAAAAACAACCTCCTTTAGCTGCTTGAAGCGAAAAGGACTGTTTTTCTTTTAATAAGAAATATAACTCTTTTTGAATTAGTAAAAGTCAACGAAGATTTTGTTTTTAAATTCTATTAATACGTTATATATAGTATATAATATTTAAAAAATTTTTAAACATAATTAGTTATGTTTACGTAAAAATGTGCCTATATTGGCCAATAATCAGCATGTGTTTATAATGAATATTTTACTGTTATAAATTTACTTGTGAAATTGGGATGCACATTTTTTTTTAAAGAAAAGGTTAAAAAGTGCTCCTAAAATATATAAAAGTAAAACCATTTTATTGCGCGTAAAAGTACACATAGAATACAAGCACAAAACTGAAGAAAATGATGGAAAATTCAAATCGACTAGTCACTTTCGGAATCTGATTTTTCAGTTTCACAGTTTACAAGAAAAAAAACATTGTAATTGCGAATACACAGTCGTTTTACATTCTTCGTGGTCGTCGCGCGAGGAAAGTAAATCTTTGAACTGAGAAAACGATCTCTCGACATCAACAAATGCGAGATAGCATATTTAGTTTTCGCTAAAATCTTAAGATTTTGTTAGTGAAGAAATTCAGGAATTATATTTTGAATATCCGTATTTTTTCTCAGGAAATATTACATTCTATCTAAATCAAAACCATCCAACTGTTTTTTGATGTGTTTAAAAATTTCCCCCTGCTTCTCAGTAAACAGACCATTTTCTCAAGCTTAGAAAGTGCTGCATAGGGACTTGTATGACTGAACAGTGTAGAATTTCTTTAACATGGCATCTTATTTCAACATTCTCGAATTCCGTTGCGGTCATTGAAGAGTTTTTGTCCAGTTTATCAATGAATGTTTCTATAGATGAGAAATTTTAGACATAAAAACAAGCTACTTGAATTCGCATGCCTCATCTAGTTATTACAGGGTGTTTTAGGAATGGCAAGCCAGTTATATTTTTATATAGATATATATCCGCAGGACATTTAATCAAAGCCTTTTTCATTTCCGAAATGAAATCGTTGACCGCAGAAAATACTGCCCTAATTACTTCACATATCTTATTAAGACAATGAGCAAGACAAGTGACATGTCTCAGATTTAAATACATCAACTTTGTATTTGAGCATGCACTTAGCATATATGGTGCCTGATCTGCTACAAGTAACCAAACCTTTTCACTGAATGACAGAGTTCCACCAATTTAGCAACACACTCACTGAAGACCTGCATAATAGCATGGGTTGTATTCGCTCCCAGTTAAATCGATGAAATGCTCAGCACTACTGTATCTTTTTAGCAAATCCGTTATTTCATCCAAAATAAAAAGAATTGATTTGTTTCCTATTATTTCCTCTTTTTTTCTTCTTTTTTATGTTGCTTCATATGCAGGCTATGGTCAGACTGCATATGAAGCAACATGGCCACATAGCATGCTTTGGTCAGTATTGAGTGTTTGTTGTACTTATCTAAAATACATTGTATAGAAAATTGATTAAACTGGGAAAAATAATACTTAAAGTAATTGAAGAACCCTTATAAAAATGATTTTATGAGTATAAACATATTAAATAAAAAGATAGGATAAAAGTTAAAAAATCAAAATACACGTGAAAAAATTAAAATCATAAAAACATAAAAAAATAAACTAATTGTTTTATTGTGGAAATACTTCAAAAATTATTTTGGAGTTTAATATACAAAATAGATGTAATACATGAATTACAGTACTACTTAATCAAAAGTAAATGAAAGTGAACTATTATTTCTATCATAATAGAGTTGTGTCTTTATTTAGTATAAAAATCAAGTATAAAAGCACAAAAACTTATCTGGAGTGTTAAAAGAGTTGAATATAAATGAAGAAATAACGACTCCTTATTAATTAAATATTCTAAATTTAGAAAGTTTTTGTAGTTATTTTGCTGATGATGAGACGTTGTCCTGAAAACGTTTAATTTGTTTTTTTGTTTATTACTTTTTGAAAAATATTTGAAAGTTGTTTTCTTTCAAACAAACATATTTTTATTTTACATGTTTATATATTCATTAATTAAATTATTTTATTTTCAGTTTTTGTTACGATACGACAATCTTTATGATATTTTCATCAATTAAGAATTGTTGATTAAATCAGATTGAAAGAACCTTTAATTACTTTATAACATATTCAATAATTCATACTTCAATGCATAAGATATAAAGTTTATCATAATATTGTTTTTACGTTTTGAAATTTATAATTACAAATTTTTACAATGAATAATTTGAAACGAGAATCTTTGGAAATACTTTACATGCAAAAAATAGGCAATTTGGTTAATTTTAATTTAATTTTTTATCTTAATATTTATTAAATCATGTTCACACCATCATTGTTATTATTTATCTTCAAATAAATTTGAAAAACTGTTGATAAATAAGCAAAATAAATTATATTTTCGTCATCGGATTCAGTTATGAAGGATGATAAAGTTTGTATGTAATCTTCTATCAATTTGGACCAGTCAAGTCACATTAAAATAACATTTTTGTTGGCTTTTAATCATTATTACAAGAAGAAAAGACACGATGATGGATTTAATTTAACCTTATACCTGTATATTAAAAAAAAAGTCGCATAATGCGAACAAAAAAATCTATAAATTATTCTTGTATTCTAGAAAACTAATGACCCTAGACACAGACTCACGCAATATTTAATTTGATTGTATTCCTTATAAAATTATAAAATGTTATAAATATATTAAACATAAAAAATAAAGATACTGTATAAGATTTTGCTGTTTTATTGTATTATTCGAAAACAGTATTTTTGAAGGCAGAAATTCGAAGTTTATGCTTTTATATTTACGACAATATTATAAATAAACTTTTATTCAAATCTCATAACCATAACATTCTAAAAGTTTATGGCAAGACAATAGCAATTTTACTAAATTTTAATTGAACCTTACATAATAGGAATAAGATAGGAACGATTTTTAAGAAATCCTACAATTTAGGGCAATTTCTTATCACTGTTTCTATCGTTTATTGTTCAATAAAAAAGTTTATAGAATTAAATATATATTAATATAAATTTTCATTTATATTTTAATTTAATTTTGTTAAATGTATCAAATACCTAGCATCACAATTTATAAATATAGGCTATTTGTATTAGTTTTTTTTAGAAATTATATAAAGTTGAAAGATGATGTAAATACTTCTCATAAAAGATACAATTGTATTATAAATATTTTGCCATTCTGTATAATTAAAAAAATTTTTTAATTATTTATAAAGTAGTTATTAAAATATAAAATGATTAATTTATATTGAGAAAAACATAGAACAATTTTAGAACAGATAATAATGTAAAATATTTAATAAATACTTAAAAATTAATATTATTACTACTATAATTGTTTAAAATTTAAATTTATAAGATTATAAAACTTTATAAATCATTTATTATAATAACTATCGAATTATCTTGATGAAGTTTGCAAGAATTAAATTAGAACTCGTTAATGTCATAGTTTCATTTATAGAGAAATTCTTAGAAAAATCGATGTATCTGTTTCATGTAAATATTTGGAAGAATAAATTTATATTAACTAGTGAACACAAAGCTGTGTTATTATTAAAACACTTGGCGTTTTCCTCTTTATTCAGTCAACTGAATAAAGAGGAAAACGCCAAGTGTTTTAATAATAACACAGCTTTGTGTTCACTAGTTAATATAAATTTATTCTTCCAAATATTTACATGAAACAGATACATCGATTTTTCTAAGAATTTCTCTATAAATGAAACTATGACATTAACGAGTTCTAATTTAATTCTTGCAAACTTCATCAAGATAATTCGATAGTTATTATAATAAATGATTTATAAAGTTTTATAATCTTATAAATTTAAATTTTAAACAATTATAGTAGTAATAATATTAATTTTTAAGTATTTATTAAATATTTTACATTATTATCTGTTCTAAAATTGTTCTATGTTTTTCTCAATATAAATTAATCATTTTATATTTTAATAACTACTTTATAAATAATTAAAAAATTTTTTTAATTATACAGAATGGCAAAATATTTATAATACAATTGTATCTTTTATGAGAAGTATTTACATCATCTTTCAACTTTATATAATTTCTAAAAAAAACTAATNCTTGGCGTTTTCCTCTTTATTCAGTCAACTGAATAAAGAGGAAAACGCCAAGTGTTTTAATAATAACACAGCTTTGTGTTCAATAGTTAATAAATACGAAAACACGGTTTCAAAAAACGAATCAAATAAATTTATATGTTGAAGTAATTGTCTTTTAAATTCTGCTCAGAAATGAATAGATTCTCCCCCTCCCAAAATGTACACTTATAAGCCTGGAGAGCTTAAGGTCAAGCAGAGAAGCCTCACACGATTTCATCGCTCTTTTTACATTGTCCAGCGCTTTCCTTTTACGTACGTTAACCAGACAAAAAATATTTTCACTCGTTTCGACACCTTCTACGACTTTATAATATAAACTATGTCGTTATTTTTCATAGGACTTGAGATAAATTTGCCTTTACGCGAACTAACCAGTGTAATTGCATTTAGTTAATACATAGAAGCGAGATATAACTCTGGGCAAGGTTTGTACTATATCCTGTACCTGTGTAGTAAGTACAGTAAATATATTTAACTTAATATAAACCTAACGATAAAAGTGTATCAATTAAAAATATTCAATGTAACTTATACTGTACAGTACTGTACATCATTCCAAATTAAAGTAGTCAATCGAAACGGAATATTGTTTTCTTTAGCATTTTCAAATTGTTGAAAATTTGATTTATAAAATTTAATCTTTCAATATGTAAAATATAGATAAATTGTTTATTCCACTTTCTATTTTTAGTCTCCTATTCTTCTACATTCTAGATATAATCAAAGTCTGTTTCTATTTTTAACATTAGTGACCAATATGTTTATTCTTACTTATTCAAGAATTTAGTATAATTTTAATTGTACGTAATTTTTAGATATAATTATAGAAAAATCCAAATGGAAATTGAAAAATTAATTTTAATAACCAATATAATAAGCATAACAGTGAATGATTCTAATCGATAATTTCTCTACATTTGGATAACCTCATTTCAATCATGAGATATATGAAATCAACTGACCAACAATTCCGACAGTAATAATGGACAGTCTCTTGACTGTTTAGGAAATAATAAGACTTTATAATAATTAAAAATAAATAAAATAACTTACGTAAGTCGTAACGCTCACATCTTAAGTATTTATATTATTATTCCTTGTACTTTTAAGATAGGATATTTATAAAACAGACACTATTGCTAAAATAAAACAATTACGAATGTATTTATGTTTTATTCGAATCCTCTTGATATTTGATTCTCCCCAGTCTACACTAATATATATAGCCTATATATTTCTCGATTCTTTATAAACATTTATTTAGCTATTTACAAATAGAAGCATATAACCTGGGATTTTATATGACTAATAATTTAAGTTTGAAAGGCGATAAACTATGTTAGGCTTAAAAAATGGAAAAATATTAAAATTTAATATAATAGAAGACTAAATTTCCAGATTTTTCTAATAAAAATGTATGCTTAAGTATCTTAATTAGTAAAATTTGGATAAATAATTCCAAGAACAGAGACAACTTTCTCGACACAATTTTCAATACAGGCATCATAAACGATTTATTTATCTTCCAAGAATTACTCTATTTATAATATTCTCGGATAACCTTTACTGTATTTATCAAGTCAAAACAAAACCCGGTTTTTTTAAAATATTTTGGACTGGAGAATTAGTTTTAAATCCATAAATGATCATCTCGTTATTTAAATTATGACTAAAAGCAGAACAAAATACCATTTACCTGTTGTATTTTACTGTACTGTACGTTGCAGACGATTTACATATAGACTATAGAATAATTTTAAATATAAAATTGAAAACATTTTGAATTTTTATTAATTTTTAAAATATATTTTATATGATTTAACAAAATAATTTATATACAAGGTACTGTACAATACCACTATATTTATATAGGCTTAGAGCTTCAGTTATTTCTTATTCAAAACATTATATAAGTTTTGAATGAACAATTAATTTCAAATATTTTGTAGTAAGCTTATTTATTAGTTGACTGTTAGTTATAAAGCGTATTTCCGATAGTAAATATAATTGACAAATTGTTAATGCTGTTTCGTGATACAAATTGTTCACGACGTTACATTAAAAATATGATCAAATTATTTAAAAAACTGGTTTAAAATGTTCTATCGAATGCTTAAGTAAGCTATAAAAGTATAATCTTACTTAAACTATACTTGTATTCTTAAATTACCAGTTTTATGGTTCTTGCCTATTAACTAGTATTGTTTGTAGCTTGTACTAAATAATTCTGTAAAGTTAAAAATCGACTATGACCTCACGCAAATGCCCACTTAAACTATAATGACATGCAGATTTAGCAACTGTTTCCTTCACGCAGATTGGAAACCTTATTCAGTAGTTTTGATCGGTGAATAACTGGAAATGCATAGTCTGGATCCCGGTGGAATTCAAATCTATAGTTTATATATTCGTTTCTACGGTAACGACTTAACTCAAGTGACTTATGTGATTGAAGTTAAAAAGGCTCATTTATAAAAATTTGTTTAAACTTATGTATCAAAATGAGTGTAATTCTTTAAAATTAATTTCGAAAAATATAAACTGATCGGTCAGTTAATTTCATTTTTATATGGATAAATATTAATCTCAAAATCAATTTTACACTTAAAAATTCATTTTTAATAAAAGTTTTGCCTTCGATAACAGCACAATAAGATGATTTGTAAAATCTTTACAAACATTTAGATGCTATTATTAAAGTACCTGGATGGAAGATCGATACTAATCCCTGTAGTATCTGTAAAAATATTTCTTAGCTGGAATAAGCTGGATATTTACAAAAATATTTTCGGCTATTCTTTATCGAATAACTTATTTATTTTTCGTCTTATCTTTGAACTGTTTGTTATATACCGATATTAAAATGTTTAGCTCAAAATCCTGATTTTTACTTACATCCTCTGTATAAGTCCATCCTTATACGGTGAGCTACTGATAGGCTAGAACTGAAATGTAGATACGATACAGTAGTATACGATAGTCAGTGTCGAAAGGTTATAATAATACGTGTAGACACGCATTGCTTCGTCGCTCTTCGATGTTACAGTGAAGTTGTTTTAAGGTAATTTAATGTAATTACCGGTGCTTATTATTATTTTTCATTTATAACTGACTTTTATATATTTGTTCTTTTCTATAAATATCGTTAAACTCATATTTTATTTACGGAATATGAAAAATTAATTCCTTGCCAATTTACGATGTATTTGGCAAGGATATATTTATCTGCAAAAAGTTTATCTGCAAAAATAAACTTTTGTAAGGGACGGAAGGAGGGTGGGAGAGCGAGAGAGAAAATACGAGACTATCTGATAATTAAAAGGATCTTTTCTAATGAAAAATGTCAAATATATTCTCTGGAAAATTTACCAGCCATCCAGATTTTATTGGCCACTCAGGTCACTACCGATAAAACACGAGAATGTAAATTCAGATCTAAAGAATCTAAAAGTAGGAGACCAAATCG
Organism: Centruroides sculpturatus; assembly: GCF_000671375.1. NCBI lineage: Eukaryota > Metazoa > Arthropoda > Arachnida > Scorpiones > Buthidae > Centruroides > Centruroides sculpturatus. The sequence continues at coordinate 8,808 of NW_019385137.1, read as the reverse complement.
AATTGAAAGGCACGCCAGTCTAGTTCCTATTGGTTGTTAATCCCTTTAAAAACTCAACTCGAGCCAATTTCCGGGTTCTCTATGGTCGATACAGTTTTTGATTATCCAATTCCCTTTAAAAGTGGTCTTGGATGTGATTCTTTAGCTTTGTTACAAGTGCAATATCATTGGTTTCCGTTTGTAATTATCGAGAATTATGAGGTTACATGATATCCTTCTGAACACGATATCCTTTTATATCCTTCTGAACCTAAATTTTATTAAATTTATAACTTAATGTAAAATTTAATTTTAAAACTTATTTTCTATGTTACTTATAACAACATTTTTGTTCATTTTAAGTAAATAAAGAGACGTAGTTCCAAATTCGTCAATTAAATATACACCTCCAAATTGCATTCTTTTTACGCTTTGATTTCCTATACCAGAGGAGACTGACACCCCAAATGAGCCCGGTGATCTTCCCTTCTTCCCGAATGTCCCTGATATCATCTCACTCTTGTATCTTAATTGAATAAAAAGATGAGTGGCAAAATTAAAAGACATAAACGATCATTTTATAATAAAGCCTGCCACTTTTGTCACGGCACTAATCTTTTAATATATGATATATATATAGCTCATCATATAAAAAAGTAGCACATAATATACATAGTCACATAAAGTCGCAAAAAATCTTCAGTAAATTAACTAATAGTTTACACAGAAACACCACAATAGTACAGTATTTGATAATACTTTGTTGTATATTTTTTGCTTAAGCTCCGTCATTTGCGATGATATAGGCTAACAGTTGGAGCATCAATTCTTCGAAACACCGTGCAGTGTAGTGTTGATTCGCACTGAATTTTTATAATTATATTAATTCCTTTATTAAATAACTTCCCCAGGCAGGAGTTTTATTTAGAAGTATTTGTGACGGCCTGCAGGAGTCACAGTAAGTGGAGCACAGCAATTGTTAAAAGAATCACCATAGTGCTTTAATAGTATTATTTGCTGAATATAAAATTCTATTTCATCATTATTCATACACAAAGTTTCCGCTATAACTAAAAAATGTTTAATTTTTATTTCATTGTCAAACAATTGTAATTTACATTGAATATTAAGGAATTTTTTAAAGGAAATTATATTTGTCAGTAAAATAAAAAAGTAGATAATAAAATGAATTTTGTCAACATACAAATTAAAATATTTTTAAAAAAAATTAAATTTCGATTGGTATTAAAACTTAATAAATTAGATTCAGTTGAGTAACTCAATCTTCGGGAAGTTTTCCTTAATATTTTAATAAAATACCTTATTATTGATTTCGCTCATTGTTCTTAGATGATTTTACTTAACGTCTTCGAAACTTGAACGTCTACTTGACAATTAATAATTATAATAATTATTATTATTAAAGAAAAAAAACAGGCGTTTTTCTCATTGGTCGGTAACGATAAAATAAATTAGAAGTCAAGGACTCGATTAAGACATTCAATATTTTTATTTCAAAATATCAATAATAAACTAAACTTTCCGCATAAATTTATGTCGGCATTTTACTATAATTTAAATATAAAATCGTATGTATAAAACAATTTTTAAAATTTTACTATAATAGTAAAAACGATTCATAATTTTAATTATATATATCCTCGACAGATGGCAGCACATTAACATGCGGTTATAGGAAAAAACAACAAGAGTATTGTTGAGAATTAAAAGGTTTTCATAGTTGAAATTTTAATAAATTTTTTGAAAAAATTTGTTTTTAAATATGAATTTAAATATTTTCGAATAAAAATTACCTTGCTGTAAGCTTTGTGTCCTTATATTCTTGTTTAAACTCACTTTCTTTATATTTAGGACTTTCATACCTCAGTGATAAGGCTTATAAATTGTAGTATTATTAATTATTTTATTAACAAGAAATAATTCCTACAATTTCAAAATATTTCGGGATGCATTTCGATGAGAGATATCAATACACTTTCCTCTTCAGTCTTGATATAACAATTAATAACACTGCAATTTAAAAGCCTTATCATTTGTGTATCAATTCTAAATTGTTAAGCAAGCAGATGAGCTTAAAGAAGAAGAAATATCTTAATGAAATAATATTTAAAATATAAAAAATACAAATTATTGTAAATTATTTCAATTAATTTGATACTCTATTTTCATTAATTACAGAGCATTGAATTCAACAATCACTTAAAAAGTTTCAATTAGCTATAAAAACAAGCTAATATAATGATGCAATAGGTCCTTCAAATGGCTGACTAAAAATAAATTTATAATTTGATAAATGTTGAACATGAAAATATTAAATGTCTACATATCGATTCGTAAAATCCAACATGATTGCTCTGCTTTAAAGAGAATTCTTCTTGGACATAACTTTCGTATCTCTAAGACTGCGCTCTGTCGAAAATCTCTGAAGCTAAATTTAAGGATATAGAAACTATCACTAAACAGGAAAATATAGTATTTACTGTAAGAAATAAACCTGCTTCTTAAAAATTAAATTACATAGAAGGACCACTTTAATTTGAACGAAACGATGCCACTCTTCTAGCCAATAATAGAAAATCAGAGAAGCACTATACAGTAATGGTTTTGTTTGTGTTATAGTAGCCTTATACATAGCTTTGTTTTTTTAGGAAAGCGACTATTATATTTTTAGTTTTTAAAATTTTTTAACGATTGACATTTTACACTTTATAACTTTTACTATCTTATACTTTGTACATTTCTTTGGAAGAACTTTTTCTGTTTGCATTGTAATTTTTTTCTTAGATATTGTTACTATCACACTGTAGAAATTAAAGCAATGTTTATATTTTTTACTTTCCCGGCTGTTATATATAACAGAGAGAAAGTATGGTAATCTGTCAAAAAATGACTCCCCCTCAGATTTTTTCATTTTTGGATTCAGAACACTTTGAAACGTCGAGAAATACAAAAAAATTCGGGAGAGTTTTCTGTATGGATGTTAATGTGTGTGTGTGGGGGCACTAATTTTTTACCCTCTTTGAAACTTAATAACTCCTGTGCTTTATGTCAAAAATATTTGAAATTTTGCAGGGAGGTTTGTGTATTAGGATGACTGATGCTATTAAATTTTGGTGATTGAAGATCGAGGAAATGGAGAGATAAAGGGAGTCGTGTGTATCTCCAGTAGGACGTAATGACCGATTTTACTCGCTATTAGCATTTATAATATTTTATAAAACCCATCCCTACCCTCAAAATTAAGCTTTTTTGCCATTTTATAATAGTTAAAAATATAAAAAGATTTTTAATAAATTATCATAACAGGTGGCTTCACCAAATGTTGCCAGGAAAGTTAAGCAACTCGTTGTTGAATTTTTTAGCATATTACTGAACGTATATCATTAAAACTTTTAAATAGTGAAAATGTATAGAAAAATTTGTAAATATGAATCATAAGTATATACAGGGTGTTTAAAAAACGTACCGAGAAACTTCGGGGATTTTCAAAAAGGTAGTAGTTTTTACTATCGACTGGCAACCTCAGTATCTTCAAGTTTCGTTTATTACTCATTCGCGTATTCGAAATTCTTGAAAATAGACAATAATTTTTCTTTTGAAGAACTGGCTGACACTGGCTTGTTTATAGTGAAGCAAATTCATGAGAAGCTGCACGTTTGTATGAAGAGAGGTATCCCAAGAAGCCGTCCGTCAAGAAGACCTGGCAAGTGTCGTGGCCGCTTTTGCACATATTCAAACTATTTTAAGAATATTCCATAGGGTCCATGAATCCGTGAACCGACGATGCAATCTCTGTATTGAAGTACATACATGGTCTCCATTCTTATCGAATTGTAAATTCAAAAAATTTTCTCTGTTGCCAAAACAGCTCATTTGCGGACATGGATTTATTAACAAAAAAGTAATTGTTTTAGTGTCTTCTATAACTTCCCGAAGTTTGTCAGTATGTTTTTGAAGTAACCTGTATAAGTTATACGTAGAAATAACAATTTATTGGTATAATTTTAATACAATACAATATGTAGAAATAAAGGGTATTATCGCGAAATTTTACATTCAATTTTAAGAAATGTCGGTGTTAATTCTTGAAATTATCATACTGTATATTTTTATGAAAAGCTTTAATTGCATAAAAACTGTATAGAAGTTGTAATCTTTTTTTTATTATTACAGAGGCTTTATTGGACCCTTATTTTCTCACTATCCACTGCAACGAGGGAAGACTGGGAAACCAAATGGGTACATACGCAACTCTATATGGACTAGCTCGCCTCAATAAAAGAATTCCTTATGGACAACAGTGCAATATGGACTCTCTTATTCCGTATTTCGAATTATCGGTAGCAGAAATAGGAAGTTTACCTCAAAAATATTCTCGGGAATATGAACTCGGTCCTTATTTTCAGCTTCAAGACGAAAATATTCCTAGTGATAAGAATATATTAACTGGCTATCTTTATCCATCATCATTTACATTTTACCATCATGTTCAAAATGAAATCAAACGCGAATTTCAATTTAAAAAAAATATCATTAAATATGTTTACGATGTATTTAATGATATTCGTGCAACAAGAGGTACTTCTCTTTTTATTAGTGTTCATATCAGAAGGACAGATTATTGCTCCTGGTTAAAGGCCTTCCGTGGTAAAGAATTTGACAAAGAATATATTTTAAAAGCAATGCAATATTTTAAAAATAAATATAAAAATATACTCTTTCTGCTAGTAAGCGATGATAGAAAATGGTGTATTAAACAATTTAGTAATTTACCCGATGTGATAATAACTAAAGAACCACCAGAACCTGCTTACGACTTAGCCTTACTTGCGCATTGCAATCATTCTATTATTACTTACGGAACATTTGGATTTTGGGGAGCTTATTTAGCTGGTGGTGATACTGTTTATTATGCAAATTTCTTAGCTCCAAATTCGAAATTTCTTCGACACGAGTTAACATATGATAAGGTATATCTTCCCGAATGGGTTGGCATATCAACAATAGAAAATGATTTTTGGTTAAAACATAATTCTTCATTCCATCCAAAAGAATGTGAAACTGTAACTTGGTGGGAATGGATTTTTGGTAAGAGAAATTAATATATCCATCCATTTTTGCTACAAATGTGATATGGTTTTTTATTTTGCATATAATAAAATTTTATTTTCAATGAGAAATTAAGTATTTTTGGATTCAAGTAAATTAGAGATTATTTATAAATAAACTGTGCAATTTTTTAAGTCAATCTTGTTGTACTTGTAGCCACATGTGTAGATACTCTGAAATTATGAATACCTTTCACTACTTTTAGGTTTCACTTTTGTAAGGTTTTCTATAAAAGATAAGTATTACATATACACAAACATACTGTGTATATATAACTTTTTCTACTTTTTGTATCATAAAGTTAAAACTGGTAATGATTAAAAATCCATCCAAAAAGTAGATATTTAAATATTAAAAATATGGCAATTAACTATTTAATATTTCACAATTCTGTTTGAAATTGATTATTAGAATTTCTATTACTGAATAATATATTCAAAATAGTGTATACTTTTTTAATTTATATTTTTGTTGTATACAATTACAGGTTAAAAATAAATTAAACGATAAGAAATGTTTTTGGATTTCATTCATATACTATTTTATTATATCCTAATAGTCTACTCATTTGTTTCATTTATTTTAAAAATTTTTATCAATGAGACTCTCAATTGCAAATTCTTGCAAATTGAATCACCACAAACAATTTTTCTTGTTTGTTTTTGATATATTTAACAATGGATAATTAGGGTCAGTTTTCTCGAATCTTATCCGAGTTACATCATCACGCATCACTCAATCGTGGGAAATAAAAAATGAATAGTGCATCTAAATATTAACATTAATGTAATTTAGATTAAATGCGAAATTTGTTAAATAAAAAAAAATTGCATTTTGTCATTCAAAAATATTTTTAATTTATTAATATAAGTTAAAAAAATTATTTTATTCTACCAAATGATTAATCATTTACGTAATATTAGAACACTTTATTCCTATCTGTCTCATTATTTTTTTTCGAAGTAATGTTTTTCTTTATTTTAGCTTCAATTTAATCATTTAAAATAATTGATTAATCAATCTCTTTTTGTTTATACTGTATTTGGATCTTTTAATTATCAAAAACTTTACATTTTATTTTTTACATTGATACTATTATTGTTTAGTTTCTCACTTCTAATTTTATTATGAAATAATTTTAATACCGTGATATTAAAATTACGGAAAAATATAAATTCTTATTGCTGGTGCTCGTGTCTCGTGTCTTTTAAAACAAACTTCAGAATATAATTATTTAATTACACTGGATTTTTTAGCACCAAAACAGCATGTGTAGAACAATTTTAAGTTAAGATTTTTTTATTAATGCTATTTATTTACTTGTTTAATTATCGCAAATATATCCTTTTAAGAAAAGTGTCTACACTTCTGGTTACTAGTAAATAACATTCTGAATAGATTATATTTAAAGATGTATAGTAATGTAAGATGTAAAAGTAAATATAATTGCTGTATGGTTAATATTTATTGTACTGTACGTTATATTAAATTGTTGACCAATAAATGTAAAAAAATAATAATTTTATATCAGATTTAAATAATAAAATGTTATAAATAAGTGAAGTATTACATTTTTTTATACTTTTATGATCTCATAATAAAGAAGTCTTGTTTATAAAATAAATAAAAATAAACTTTAGATTGAACTAAACAAACTAACTTATTGTAAATAATACTAGAGAGCATTATTTACAATATTATACTATTTTATAGTAAAGCTAAATATATTCTTAGTTATTAAAGTTTATTTAATAACACAAACATTGAATATTATTCCCGTGTAGAAAGTATTTTAATAATAAATCATTAAACACTAAATATGACAAAATTATAAAGCATTTTCTTTATTAACAGTTTAAGTAGTTACTAAAATATTAGGAGAAAGATAGAGAAAATGCATTAAATCGTAAAGATGAAACTGATAATATAGTTTCGTTTAACATCTCATAATTTGAAGTATCAAATTAGAAATCCCTTTAATAAAGATGATAATAAATTCGAATGTAAGCTAACTAGAAGAGAAGAGAAATGACTAATGATGATGCAGAATACAGAAACAACACCTTCATTTAAACATGTGAGAGTTTTCTCCTTCACTTATTTGAAGCAGGTGATTCAGTAAAGAGAGAAAAATTTATACAAGATAGCTTCAAAAAGTTACCGAATTTATGCTGGGTTAGTCAATTAAAGGCAATGAAAAAGGGAACATGTAATGCATGTCTTAGAGAAGGACACGTCAGGAATAGAGAAATGTGTTCAAACAAATCCATACTGCAAAGATGACAACAGTTACCATTTACTGAAGGTCGTGTTAGTGAAACAGTCTGGCGAAAATGTCTGTGAAAGAACAACGTGCAAATATCAAATTTTCTGTATTATTAGGGAAAAAACCTGAGACCTTGAATATGCTTCAGAACGCCTATGTTGAATCTGTCACGAAGCATTCTCAAGTTTATGACTGGTAAAACGCTTTCGTGAGGGACGAGAAAGCATCGCTGATGATTTGCGAAGTGGTCGTTCGTTGACATTAACGTCTAAGAAGCAAGTGTCGGTTTTACGCGAGATTGTGAGGGCAGACAGACAGTAGTCAATTGAGAAGATCGCCAAGACAGCAGGAATTTCGGTTGGAAGTTGTAATTCCATCCTGCATGATCATTGGAGCATGCACCATGTTTGCCAACACACGGTGCCACGAATGCTCGCGATTTCTATCTCTTCCCCCGGTTGAAAAATGTCAAAGATCGCACTTCAAGAATGCGGATAAGGTTATACAGAGTGCGACATCTGCGTTGCAGTCTCTGTCGCAGTTTCCAAGAATATGTTCAGCAGCTATACCAGCATTGACAAAAGTATATGGTTGCCGAAGGACAATACTTTGAAAAACACGTTGCTTTATTTGTCAATTGTACACATACTTTTGAGTAAGAAACCAATTCCGGGAACTTTTTGAAGATACTTTGTATATAATCTCCGTAACAGCTGTTTATTAAGTTTATTTAAACTCATTTTCGATATTGAGATATTGGCATGACAATTAAATGATGACAAAGGCAATTAATTAACTTTTTAGGCAATTATATTTTATTAATTGCTTTCAACAATAAAAAGAATTGGAAGTTATTTTAAGTTTAAGACTAAACTATTTTAATCAATGATTATTGTATCGCTTTTTAGTTTATATTGATGTAAAAATAATTAAGGATGCACCGATAAGCAAAATGGCCGATTACCGATTACCGATTAATCGGCCATGCATTATCGGCCGATACCGATTAATCGGCCGATTAGTGTTAATAATTTATTGCATTAGTTGTGTGAGATCCTGGAGTTAATTATACAGTTAATTATAATGTGGAAAAAAACCCATTTTTCTCCACCTGGTATTTTCATCTTCCTTGGGTCAGGTAAACAAGAGACGATCGAATATCCTCCCAAAATCAACAATCTCTTTCTTTGTTTCTAAAATAAATCTCAACACTTAATTGTTGACGCATGGAAACTTCGACATTGTATAAAAAGCTGAAGTGTTTCTGTGTTTAACAGAAACAAAATATATTTCTTTAACCGCTGATATTTGGACAGGAACTACAAAGAATTCTCCTTTTTTAAGTGTAACAGCTCACTGGTTGAAGGATGATTTTCAGCAGGAAAGAGCTGTTTTGCAAATTGTTTCTTTTGAAGGTTCCTACACAGCTACAC
>NW_019385136.1:362588-368892 GCF_000671375.1 Centruroides sculpturatus | reverse complement strand
TTACTTAAATTTTTCAATATGTATAAAACAGTTTGCTCTTTTATTTAAATTGATCTTATGAAGCTAGACTCTACATAGTTTGAAAATTTTAAGTTCTGAATAAATATAATCAAGCTTTGATATAGCACACTTTGCTGAAATGGTGCCACTTTCATAAGTGGCCAATGAATATATATATATACTTGTAAACAAGACCTTTCCCATAAATATTAAATTTAGAATTAAGGCTACTTTTTCATTTTACTACAATATTCATTAATATGCAAAATTAATTTTTCAGTTTTAATTATTCAATTTTTATGTAATTGAGCTGCTCATTTGCTAAATCAATTAGCTCCACAAAACGATAAGTAGAGAAATTGATAAAATAATATACATTATTTTCTAAAATTTTTTTAAAAATTTAAACAAACATTGTAGAGTGTATTATTACAGTTATAGCTTTTATTAATGATGTATAAAATAATAATGATTATTCCAAGGATATATTATTTTCACATTTTTCACAAAACCAAGGAAGTTAATCAACTTGTCTTGTAAATGGCTCAATTAAATATGACAAATGCTAGATTTACAATTTTATTTATTTACTCTTACTTAAAAGAGAATTATTATTCAATGTGTGAATTACTAAATGCATATTTTGTCATTTCAAACAACATTATTACCAAATCATGTGATTTTCATACTTTCAAACTCGAACTTATATGTAAAATTGATAACTATAGTAGACTCTCATAAGTTAGAAAAATATTGAAAAAATTAAACAAAAATTAGCAGATACTTTCATCCATTTTTTTCTCAATCAAGCACAAGTAGTGCCATATCATTATCTCCAACATCTGATGAGATTAGCACAGAATGTTATCCACAAGTTATTTTGTCTCCTTTAGACTCTGAGTAAGTTGTTGTCATTACAGTAGCATAAACTATTTCAGCACTACTCTATTTTGTATCTAGCATACTCTGAGAGCAAAATGTACTGTGTGTTCAAGTAGTAATAAAATCTACGTAAATGGATAAATTTTTAATTATGTATTATATTTATTTTTGGATGACATAAAAAGAACTCTCCTAATTTAAATTATTCTAATCTCCAATTATTTTAAATTAACAGGTTTCGCTGTATATTCAATTAGTATTGCTTCAATTCACTGTCAGTTTAATACAAAACAAACATTAAATTGAAATTAACTTCATTTTTGACTTCAAAAATGAGGTTGAATTTACTTCATTAGTTTTAGATTCATAGCTATTATATATCTTTTGGCTTTTTTGTCTATCAGTCTAAGTTGTATTGTTATAATGTTGAGAAAAAATCTGTCTCATAACTTTTGAATGTTACATTCAGTTATTGTTGTAATAAATATAAACATTCTGTATAAGAAGAAAATGATTTAAATATAGTTAACCATGCATTTGACTTAATAATAATAATATCATTTGTTTTACTGAATATTATTAGGTCAATCTAATAATTTATAGAATGTTTAGCAATCATAATTAGTATAATAAAACTGACAAAATATGAAAGTATACTGCTATGAGTAAAATGTATTGTTATATAAGTTACTGTTATGAAAATATAATAACAATTTTATAGTTCTTAAAATTAAAATAGTTTTTTGAATAGTTTAAATAATTAAGTTTTTATTTATTTATTTATTTTTAGAACTGCTAAAGAAGCTGAATTACAAGAGAAACGAGCACTTGAACGTGGTGAAACCTTACCTAATGAAGCAAGATTTGATTCTAATTGTATTACTCCAGGTATTTTTTGATTTGCTTAAAATTTGATTATTAATTATTGTAAGTGATTTTATAAATATCAGGTATAATTAAAAAATTCATATAATTGTAAAACTATTGAAAAATATAAGAAATGCATGGAAAAAATATAAGGATAGAATAGTACACTATCTACCATAAAGTAATTGGACACCCCTGCAAACAGCAACATGCGCTGTCTTAATACATGTCACGGCCGCTGTGGATAAATGAGAAAGAAAATCAGTATCAGTCGCATGCAAGATGCCACACAGTTTGAAGCTGTCTGATTTCGAAAAAGGTGTAATCATTGGTTATCACAGAAATGGCTGTTCCATATGTGACATATCCAGCGAAGTACTCAAAATCGACAGTGGGCTACGTGATTCACAAGAGGAAGGTGAGCAGTAACTATCAGAATAAGCCCTAACTAGGCAGGCCCATCAAACTGGGAGTTAGAGACCAACAGGTGCTCTCCAGAGAAATTTGGAAGAACTGCACCCAACCGATGGCCCACATCTGTAGAGAGTTTCAAATGGCAGCTGGGACTGTTGTTTTAATGAATACCATCCATAAGGAAGCCCATCTGCTCGGTTATCATGGACCTGCTGCTGCCCACAAGTCTTTCATCACCAGGACCAACAGCGCTGTTCGGCTAGCTTGGTACAAAGAACATAGACAGTGGACCATAGAACAGTGGATACAGGTTCTCTGGAGCGACGAATCCAGGTTCACCTTCTTTTGTTTGGATGGCAGAGTCTGGGTTTGGCATCTGCCTGGAGAATGCCTCCTGCCAGAATGCATTGTGCCAACAATGAAGTTTGGCAGAGGTGGAGTTATGGTGAGGGGGTGTTTTTCCTGGTATGACCTTGGTCACAATTGATGGTAGGCTCAATGTCAATGCTTATTGCACTATTTTGGATAACCATGTGCTTCCTACGTTGTGGCAGTTTTATGGGTTGGACCCATGTTACTTCCAGGACAATAACACCAGCTATCATGTTGTGACAACCACCATTGCTTGGCATAGTGACAATGGGGTTAAATGAATATATTAGTCTATTCAGAGCCTAGACCTGAACCCTATTGAGCACCTCTAGGATGAGTTGGAGCATCATCTGAAGGGGTGCCCCACCACCCGAAATCAGTGAAGGAACTCATGTCTTCTCCAAGCTGAGTGGAAGAAAATACCACCAGTTGTCATACAAAGACTGGTGGAGAGTATGCCCTGAAGGGTCACAGCTGTAATCTTTGCCTGTGGAGGTTCCACCAACTATTGATGATGAATAAACTTTGTTTTTCTGTTCTATCACAGGTGTCCAATTACTTTCTAGCAGTTAGTATAATGCAATTCTTAAAAGTGTTTTTTGATAAGTTTTTGTAAATGTAAACTGTTTAGTTTTACAGTAATATGCAGAAAAATTCAAAAAGTATTTAGTAATGAAACCATTAACAGTAAGAGCCGCCGCAAACTAGCGCTTTGCGAGAGCAAAACACTAGCAAACATACGCTAGCACAACTGGTGACGTCGAAGGCTCCGCCCCTTTCTTCTTGCCCGCGCTGTTTTTCCTTCGCTAGCGCAGCGATATGAGAGTACGCTCGCTGTTCACAGAATTCAACAGCTAGAGCATTTACGCTAGCAAGAGAGAGCGGGGAAGACGGATGACTACATAAGCATGTCACATATCGAAAAAGAAATAATAGAATTTTATCGATGTACGTAAATTACATGATAAATACATTCAGTATTGAAAAGAAAATAGTATAACCGTTGTATGTAAATAGTAATATACAGTATAAATAGTTTTCGGCTAGTTAAGCCTAGTTAGGCTTAACTAGCAAACATGTTTTTCCATGCTATTTCAAAGTTCGGAACAAAAACTGACTGATTACAAGTATAGGTTATAATAAAATCTTGTTCTATAGCCAATCTACATCTGTGGAATCCACGTCATGTGGACTACGTCATGCGAGCAAATGTTGTGTAGTTTGTGGCTGCTTCATGCCCGCGTAGCTTACCTAGCAAAAATGGCTCATAGCATCATGGGAAAAAAGGCAGGGCTTAGGAGCGCGAGTGAGCATACGCTAGCTCCCGCATCCTGTAGTTTGCGGCGGCTCTAATGGTATTTATATGCAGTGATTATACTGTAAAACAAGAATAAAATTAGATTTTTTTAAATGATGACTATGCTGTTGTATTTGATTCTATGATCTTTGACAAATAAGAGATTTATTGCAATAATATCAGATAAACAATAAGGAATAGAAATGGACTAGTCTGTTAATCTAATTGATACTCCAGTTTTTTGTAGCCATATTTCATTAGAAAAATCTTAATATTTTCAAATACATGTTTCTATGAAAGCTTTCACTAAATACTATTTTGTAAAAAGAAACATAATCATTATGATTACAATCTCTTATCATAGACAAATCATACGATCTGTTTCATTATGAAAACTTTCTGTATCCTGCTGCTCTTTTTAAATATACATTTGATAAGGAAAACATTTTTATAATAATAAACTTTGTATTGTCTTCACCTATCACCTTGTAGTTTCAGGATGCTGTATAAGCTCAATATAACAAAAGTATAAAGATTCAAATTACAGATAGTATCCTTATGAATAGTACAAATGTATGAAGTTGTCTTTTAATTGTCTTTACTTGAATTCTCTATTTTCACTTACAGTTGAAATATTGAAATAAAGCTGTTAATGTATTCATTGGAACAATTTTCAAATAAGTATTATTATTATTTGTTCATCTATTGTCTATTATGAATGTTTATTGTGAACATTTATTCAAAGAAAATTTTTCCATCATTATATGAATTTTTTTTATGACATTTTATATAATAAAATAAAAAAGAAAATTTATATATATATTATTAAATATCTATTTACATGTTTGTGTATTTTATGTATCAAAACAAATTGAATGTAGTACTTCAGTTCCAAAAATATTTATTTTTCCAAAACTATATATAAATTACTGTATAATATATTTTTTTTTCAGTTCATTTTATAAATTGAAATATAATTGCTAATTTCAATATTTTGCTTAAAATTTTACTAAAACATTTAATTATCAATTTTCAGGTACAGAATTTATGACACGTTTACATGAAGTATTAAAATATTTTGTAGTATCAAAAATTTCTACAGATAAAGCATGGCAAGATATGAAAATATACTTATCTGGTCATGAGGTAAAATCATGTTTACAAAATTATAAATAAAAAGTTATAAGTATTATATAAATATTTATTTAGACACCAGGAGAAGGTGAACATAAGATAATGGATTTTATTCGTCATGAAAGATCTCAACCTGGGTATGATCCAAATACTAGGCATTGTTTGTATGGTTTAGATGCTGATTTAGTAAGTATTCTAAATTAAAAATATTTGTTTATTTTATTATATTGTTCCAATTCAATAAAAGAAGTGTTATTTATCTAGTTAAAGAATTATGAATAACTATTAAAAAATATAGTGTATATATTTTCAATAAAGGCCAAAGTATAGCTCTCATGCTGTATGATTGAATGATATATATAATTTTCAAAGATTAATAGTGGATCTTGTAAAAGACACCTACTATTCAGACTTTTAATTGAAAAACTTAGATAATAATCTATAATTTCATAAAAATGTAAAAATATCTTACAATGGTTAAAGCTATTAGATCATAACATCTCAAACTCTATAATAAGTATGCTTAATCCAACCGATTAAAAACTAAGACCCTATGAGATGTCATGATGTCATCAAAACCACAATGCTACAGTATGTAACATATTACCATATTATCTGTTTGCATTATTATTATTTTTCCATTCTTCTCAATTCATACTTAATATAAAGTATATAGTGTATTCTCACTTTTTACATACATACATACAATGTACTGTATATATTATGCCTATATTTTTCTTAGGCACTTGGTGTTGATTCATTAAGTGACTCAAAACAGTGTTAGAGCTAGATATTCTTTAAGATATAAAATAGAAGTATATAAAAGTTTGTTGTAATAAAAATAATTATTTTATTCCATATGGTATTTTAAAACAATTTTTATATATATATACACTCCTTATTCTGTCAATATGTTTTGGTACTCTACATGTTTGAAATTGTCAATAAATACAAAAATGCTGTATTTTGTTATTTAGCTTGAAAATACAGTAGAGCATCATTTATCCAAAAGTCAGTTATCTGAAACGTCGGTTATTCGAAAGCATTCCAGTTGGCAAATTTAAATTTTTGCTAGTGCTGTGGCGCTGCAATCTTTGGCTATATTTTGGGCTACTCCAATATTTTTTCTTTTGTTGGTGTGTGTATTTTAGCTGGCAGCACTGGCACTTTTGTGTAGTGTTTTTCTGAGGACTGTGTGTCATGCTGAATTGAACGTTTTTGATACTAGATCAACTTCTAAAGTATATTTTTTTTTTTGTTTTTATATTTTTCAATATATTTATTTTGTTTGTACAAAATAAAAAAATAATTTTTAACGATACAATAGCCATTGTTAGG
>NW_019385136.1:340650-359306 GCF_000671375.1 Centruroides sculpturatus | reverse complement strand
CCCCGATTAACCGTCACATCGGTTAACCGACCGTTCTAGTCGGCAAATTTCAAATGTCCGCTAGTGATGTAGCACTACAATATTTGGCTATGTCTTGGCTACTTTAATATTATTTTTGTTAAATTTTTGCGTGTTTTAGCTGGCAACAGTGGCTCGACCATTGAAGGGAGGCCAGTATTTAAACGAGACTTAATTTTCTAATTATGAGTGGTTGTTTGTTTTGTGAGCAATAAAATAATTTAAAAATAATTTTTAACGATACGATAGAGACGATTATTATTATTTTTTTAAATTTGTTAGGCTTAACATCGATGAAAATTCAATGCGAAGTTGGTTAATAGCGATATATTAATATACTAATTACATGGGATATACTAATAATGTATTTTTTTCATTTTTTTCGGTTATCTGACCAACCTGAGTCCCCAATTGAGTTGGATAATCAATGCTCTACTGTATTCTTGTAATAGAAGGGTTAAAAATAAATTTTTTTTTATAATTTAAGGATTAATATGTTGATTGCTAAGATATTTTTGTCTCAGTATGACTTCAAACATTTAATTGTAAAAAAAAAAATAGAGCTGATTTTTAAAAGAAGGCAATTTCATTTTTACAATACAGTGGTGCCTCGTATAACGTACTTAATTTGTTCCAGGTGCACGTCTGTTAAGTGAAAAGTCCGTTATACAAAACGCATTTTCCCATAGAAATACATGTTAAAACATATAATTCGTTCTGCAGCATAAAATAACCGTACTGTACCATAAAACAATAAAAATGGAGTAGTCACCAATTATGCCGGGTAGTCAGATGTTGTGAGGAGGAGATGGAGGAACACTTTCTTCACACATTCATACAGATACAGACTTTTTACACATTGCAGCAGGTTTCTTTTTATTGTTTTTTAATTGGAGTCAGATTCAGGAGAGGCTATCAGAGCTTGCAGGATTAACTCCTCTTGTTCCATCCTTTGTTTTTTGGCAGTTGGCTTCTTGAAAAACATGTCCAAGGTGGTCTGTTTCTCTCTCTTCTTCAACACTTGTTGGAAATGACGGACAAGGGTGTCATTGTAGAGATCATTGATCCTGTTGGCCTCAGCTGTGTTTGGATAGTGAGTGTTTGTAAACTCCTGAACCTCTCCCCATTTGACAAGGAAGTCCGTGTCAACTTTCACTCCTTCTGATGATTTCTTGCTTTATTAAAATTGAAATCACCTTTGTTTTTTTAGAAGCCATGATTTGCACAACACTTGAATAAATGTAAATACCCTGCACTGAGGTGATGTACTGTACATAATAAACAAGGTAGCAAGCTGAATCCCAACGGGAGCTCTGTACTTCAGATATACTAATAATATATTCTAATAATAGCAGATTGTCATTGGCAACGGCAAAGGAGTGGAAAGATCATTCACACTTATTTGCAGAAAGTCCATTGTTCGCCTCACGTAACTGCCAAATGGAAAGTCCGTTGCTCGCAGCCAGTCCATTGCTCGAGTCACTTAACGGCCAAACAGAAAGTCCATTGTTCGCAGTGTACGTTATACGAGGCACCACTGTAGTTTTATTTTCTTCTTACTTGTTTCAGGAGTTGCCATTATGCCAGGCAATTAAAGCTACTTATTGAGAACAACACCTGTTTATTCTATTTCAAGCATTAATTATTTATTTTTCTCTCTTTTCAATTATATTATACATTTAAGTGAATTTATATTACAAATTGAAATATGTGAAAAATTAGTATGAAAAAATGATTGTACAAAAATGTTATACAAAAATTATATATATTAGCCAAACTATTTGATAATTACCAAACAAGCTGCTAGACTATATCCTAGCTAGATATAATCTGGCAGTTCATTTGGCATTTATCAAATAACTGGTTTTTGGTTATTGATGAGACTGTCTTGTTTATAAAATCGTGCTGCTGTCAATGGCTGCACACCTTAGAGGTATGAAGGAGCACATGTCAGGAGTTGCAATTTGGCACAGAGTATTTGGTGCCCAAATCATGTTCACATAAAAAGAACCAGACTTGTAGGTAGTCAGGGGACCGAGCACCAAGTCAAAATAAAATACAAAATGGCAACACTCTTTCTACAAACAGACATTAGTGCAAGATTTGCATGTGCATTGCTCATTGGGAAGTTGGAAATGTGAATGTTGCGAAATTGAGTTTTTACAAGCAAATCTCTGAAAAAACCCATTTACCTGTCCTGTGTTATTCCTGACATATCTCTGGTTGTGACATGCTGACCTTGGGCGGTTGACCCAAGATATCTCATTTTGGCATCAAAACATTTTTGAAACTAGATGGCACTAGTTGTTGTAATTTTATATTAAAACTAACTTCCGAAATAATTTTTTTTTTGTTTTTACATTTATTAACATATTTATTTTATTTGTGCAAAATAAAAAAAATAATTTTGAACAATACAATAACCGTGATTTATTTTTTTCAAAAACGGGAAAATTTTGTTACACATCAATAAAAATTCAACCTGGGGTGACACTCAACGGAGAGAAATTTCAACATTGGATAGGTTAATTTCACCAGAAATGCCTCATGGATGACCTCATGACCAGGCTGGCGAAGTTTGAATGATTGCACTCAAAACAGCGATACCAAAGAAGATTGGAGAATGAGAACGAGACTCACCATGAGCGTTGAAGTGATCTCGCTTAGTAATGAGTCTCTGAGACATAGTCTCATCCCAAAAATGGCCTTGCTGTTTTACTTGTTTGTATATACATACACAAAAATTATTTTTATCTAAGCAAATAAGGCAATTTAACAAAGACAATAAAAGTCTTCACTTGGCAATAAAAAAAAAAAAAATGATCCTTAGAAAATAGTAAAAAAAAAAAAAAAATAGCAAGTAAAATGTAGAAAATACAAATGAATAAAAGACAATATAATAAAAGTTTAGCTGAATATAAAAGTTTTTTACAGTAAAATCTATATTTGTGGTATTCAAATATATTTTTTATTAGCAACAGATCAAAAGTAAAATTATCTGATTGTGACATTGTAGCAACAGTAAAGAATGTGAAGTCAAGAAATGTTTGTAGTAAAAAGTGATTGGAATTATTAAGCTAATGTAATGTGAAGAAAGTAAACCAGTATAATATTGTTATAAATATGTATTGTCTAAAAAATTAATTTTTAAACCTGTCACTTTTTGAATTCTATTTATTTTTAAACATTCATTTATTGAATATCAGGTGTTAATTTGATAAATTAATATGAATAATAATATACAAAAATACTATTATTCATATTTATTTAATTCTTAATTCTATAATATATATAGTACTGTATATAATATAATTTGATCAAATAGATAAATTGTTAATACAGTTTAAGACTATACAATAATGAATCCTTTGATGTCCTTTCTCACACCTGTAAGAAGGTCTGTAACATTTTGCATAGTGAGGTGGATGAGCAGCCTCTAATAAAAGGTTGACTTCACCGAAAGACAAATGAGTCTTACAGGGTTTCTTTCTGGTGAAGGCACAAATAAAAAATATAATATAAATTTGATAAAATTGCTTGGACTATAATTGTAAAATTAAAGTGTAAAATAAGTTAATTCAAGAATATATTATATTTTTTATATCAAATCTAAAAATTAGTTATAACTTTTCAGATTTAAAAATTATCCTGAACTCTTTTTTCATGTTGGTTAGTAAAATGTTATCATTGTTATTTAGTGTACATATACAAAGTGTTTATAATTAAAGTTCCAGTTTGAAATGGCCATAAAATGAAAACTACTAGACAGAATGTCATCAAACTTGGTAATAGTGTACAGGACGTCATGGGATTTTATTTCCCATGAAAAAAAAAAAAAAGTTCAAAAACTCACCTTCAACAGAAAATAGTGCTGTCTGCAATATTGTTAAATGAAATAAGACATGAAGACATTGTTAAAAATGTTTTTAATCAGTTTTAAAACATGTTACAGAGCATGTTCAATGTGGTGTCCACCATTTTTGATAAGCAAGTTACATCGCATTACTGTATTCTCAACAGTAGCTCTTAGCATATCAGGAGGAATTTAACTTGCTTATCAAAAATGTTGGACACCACATTGAACATGCTCTGTAACATGTTTTAAAACTGATTAAAAACATTTTTAACAATGTCTTCATGTCTTATTTCATTTAACAATATTGCAGACAGCACTATTTTCTGTTGAAGGTGAGTTTTTGAACTTTTTTTTTTTTTTCATGGGAAATAAAATCCCATGACGTCCTGTACACTATTACCAAGTTTGATGACATTCTGTCTAGTAGTTTTCATTTTATGGCCATTTCAAACTGGAACTTTAATTATAAACACTTTGTATATGTACACTAAATAACAATGATAACATTTTACTAACCAACATGAAAAAAGAGTTCAGGATAATTTTTAAATCTGAAAAGTTATAACTAATTTTTAGATTTGATATAAAAAATATAATATATTCTTGAATTAACTTATTTTACACTTTAATTTTACAATTATAGTCCAAGCAATTTTATCAAATTTATATTATATTTTTTATTTGTGCCTTCACCAGAAAGAAACCCTGTAAGACTCATTTGTCTTTCGGTGAAGTCAACCTTTTATTAGAGGCTGCTCATCCACCTCACTATGCAAAATGTTACAGACCTTCTTACAGGTGTGAGAAAGGACATCAAAGGATTCATTATTGTATAGTCTTAAACTGTATTAACAATTTATCTATTTGATCAAATTATATTATATACAGTACTATATATATTATAGAATTAAGAATTAAATAAATATGAATAATAGTATTTTTGTATATTATTATTCATATTAATTTATCAAATTAACACCTGATATTCAATAAATGAATGTTTAAAAATAAATAGAATTCAAAAAGTGACAGGTTTAAAAATTAATTTTTTAGACAATACATATTTATAACAATATTATACTGGTTTACTTTCTTCACATTACATTAGCTTAATAATTCCAATCACTTTTTACTACAAACATTTCTTGACTTCACATTCTTTACTGTTGCTACAATGTCACAATCAGATAATTTTACTTTTGATCTGTTGCTAATAAAAAATATATTTGAATACCACAAATATAGATTTTACTGTAAAAAACTTTTATATTCAGCTAAACTTTTATTATATTGTCTTTTATTCATTTGTATTTTCTACATTTTACTTGCTATTTTTTTTTTTTTTTTACTATTTTCTAAGGATCATTTTTTTTTTTTTTATTGCCAAGTGAAGACTTTTATTGTCTTTGTTAAATTGCCTTATTTGCTTAGATAAAAATAATTTTTGTGTATGTATATACAAACAAGTAAAACAGCAAGGCCATTTTTGGGATGAGACTATGTCTCAGAGACTCATTACTAAGCGAGATCACTTCAACGCTCATGGTGAGTCTCGTTCTCATTCTCCAATCTTCTTTGGTATCGCTGTTTTGAGTGCAATCATTCAAACTTNTCTCATTTAGATAAACCAATAATATAAAACATTAGATTTTACTTATGAAATATGAAATCATATCCCATTACGTCAATTAAATATATGAATACTTTTCAATTGAATTGAAAGTATTCAGTTAGCAAATTTTAAGCTAGAACTCAATATTAACTAATTATTCTAAATTAGGATGCTCAGATGACCATAAAGATATGAATGATAATTTCATGTAAGACAAAGTATTTCCAAAAGTATTGTAAATTATTAAATTAAATCTAAGAATTATTATAAAATGTCATATGTAAAACTAAGAAACATTGTAATGAGAAGGAAAAATTCTATGGTATATTAGCATATAAGATTTAAGATAAATCTAATCTAATTGCCAATAATAACTAGAGAGAGAATTCATTAATAAATTATATATAAAGTGATTTTACTGAATGAAAATATAAACTTTTTTTTTTTTTTTTTTGTTTTCAGAAAACTTTATCTTTTCCATATAATCTGGAAAATATTATTGATGATTGGATCTTAATGGGATTTTTAGTTGGAAATGATTTTATTCCTAATTTACCTTATCTTCATATACAACACGATGCTCTTAGAATTTTATATAAAGTATATATCAAAGTATTGCCAACTTTAGATGGTAATCTTTTATTACTAAAATTATGTTTTTCTTATATTTTAAAATAAGAATATTATAAAATAAGTATATCTGTCAATCTTTTTAGATAGAAAAGATTGACAGATATATGTTAGTTTATGCTTGTTATTTTTATGAGTGAATATCTTTACTTTGTGTTAAATACATATTTAACAGTTATTACTTGCTTTTATTCATGTATGATCTTTAATAGATTTCACCTAAATAGATGTACAACAACAGGATTATTTTTATTCTTATGAAGATATAATTAAGGGCATATAAAGGTTGTACAAGTTTTTTATCTTGAGACTAGTGTTGCCACCTGTTCAAAATCACTGACCTGCTCAGCAGGTCAGTGATTTTGAACAGGTCGTCAGGAACTTCTGTTCGAACAAACCTGCTCAGCAGGTCAGGTTTGTTCGAACAGAAGTTCCTGACGCATGCGCAATGTCATTTTACAATGTGAAGAATAATGTGCATGCCGATTCTAAATCAGTTACAGTTAGGGACTAGGGACTTGTGTAGGAGTAACATGAGTAACCTAAATTAAGAAAGAACAGGTACAGATGACTTAGCTTTATTGGATATTGGAGATGTGTATGATTGTACGTACATGCAAAAAGAAAGAAAAAAGGTCAACAGGTTGTGCGCCACATGTCGGCATAAACAGACTAAAGTGGCAGAATTGCAGATGAGTTTCAGTGAGTGTGAGTTCTTTCGCTGTTAAAATAGTGTAAATTTGTAAAAATATTTGCAAGAACTTTGCTTCATTGTAATTTCACAATTTCTACAAAATTCCTGGACTGTCCAGGTGAAAACCAGATACTTGAGACTAAATGCACTTTAATATATTGAATTACTCCTGATTGATTGCATGAATGTAAATCTTTGGGATAAACTGAAACAAAAACAGATGCTGAAAACAAAATCACTTCCTACTTCCCACTATTACTAGTGCAACTTAACAAATTTTTTACCTGTGTATTTAGAAAAAATTCTTGTATTACAAATTTCTTTTATTTGGATATTGTGATTGGTACTAAAGAACATCTTTTGTTCTAACAGTTTTTTGGATACTGACAATGGATGTATTTCAATTGCTAAAAAATTAGATGTCTGAATTTTTTGTTTAGTTTTTGGAAACTAATTTAATAAATATAGAAAGCAGACTTGCATTAGTCTTCTGAAAGAAATTTATATGTTAGGCTCAAAGAACGAAAATGCTCATTGAGCGAAAAAAGTCCACAATGCGTTGTAGTCACTTTAACTCTTAGGGTATTTTTTCCCTGCATGGAATTGCACTTGGAAAATCCCTAATTAATTGATTTTTTATATTAGCTAATTATTTTCACTCAAACGCGAATCTGACATCCAAAAAAATTGCCAGGAAATAATTGCTACAAAATAAATACACCCCCCCAAAAAGTGTTTTCACAGAAAAACTATATAAAAAATTAAAAATAATTTAAAATGAATGCTTTTATTTGAAAAATATAGATGCATGGATTGTTATTCTTTCGTTTAATAAGGCATGAAATTTCACACATTCAGTCTACATTGTTTACAAACTGGTTGACCTCAAGAAAGCTGGTCTCAGCTTTCCCAGGTAGTTCTCAGGGTAATACTGGTTTAAAGCAGGAGGGGAGCTAACTTATCGCATCTATTCAAATATAACAAAAAATTTTCACTTTTTATGCTATTAAAATACAGGGGAACTGAAAAATTTATGGGACTACTGAAATTCTACTGAATAAAAACCAAAAAAAACCTGCTGATGTCATAGAAAACATCCAATAGTATTTTAAAAAATTTTACCAAAGTCAAAATGGTCAAATAGAAGTTTAGAACAATTTAATTAATTTGATAAAAAAAAAAACTCTCATAAAAACAATAGCGCAATTAATTACCTAATTAATAAATTGATTTTACGGCAAAAATAATTAATTAAATTTGCATAGGTGATAGATAATGATGTATATATGCTGATCCATACATTTTTCAAAAAGTTATAAGTNAAAAAAACCTGCTGATGTCATAGAAAACATCCAATAGTATTTTAAAAAATTTTACCAAAGTCAAAATGGTCAAATAGAAGTTTAGAACAATTAATTTAATAAAAAACTCCCATAAAAAATAATAGCGCTATTAATTTGCTAATTAATAAATCGTCATAAAAAATTTTACGGCAAAAATAATTAATTAAATTTGCATAGGTGATAGATAATGATGTATATATGCTGATCCATACATTTTTCAAAAAGTTATAAGTTCAGGCCCTTTTTTTGAGGCCCGTTAAGGTCCTTGCCTGAGATAATTCAGGTTTTGAACTGCAGATCATCACGCACAGCCCAAGTTATCTCAGGTTAAGAACTGAAGGGGTTAAGAAAAGCAATAACGAATTATAAATATTAGCTGATGCAACCATTATAGAGGGTGATATGACACAGTTGTTTGTAACTTTAAAATATGGGTTTTAGCCTCAAAACATTTTTATTCACAATTTTAATGCTGAACAACATTAGTTCTACAAGTTTTCCTAGAAATTTAATTTTCATACTTAAAAAAATTTCAAAGAAATAAAATGTATGGAGAAAAATACACTTTTGGTTTGCTTAAAAGTGCTAAAGGTCAAACTACATGTACTAGTAGATGCTTGATGTACTCTACTTGATGGCATAAAAATCAGCTGCTAAAGTTAAAAACTACTGTGCAATGGATTTATTATGGTTAAAAGCCACCACAAGTTCTGGATGTTAACTAATAACGAGGTGATGATAAGAAAATAAAACTTTTTTTTTCATGAGATAATTAATTTTTGACATATAGAGTAACTAATAACATAAATAATTATAACTACTTAGTTGAAGAATAAAAAATATTATTTTCATATTAAATTTTAAATTGTAAATAATTTTTATTTTACTCATATATATTTAATAGGTTATATAAATGAAAATGGAAAACTTAATTTACAGAGATTTGAAAAATATTTAAAAGAATTATCACAGGTAAATATTTTGATTTATTAAAACTATAAATAAAACTTTCAGTAATAATTAAAATTTACCTTTATATTAAATTTAAATACCTATCACTTAATCTTCAAGGAAACAATATTGTCAGTTATAATTGTCATTTGTAATGTATGAAATTTGCAATTAAAGTATAGAGTCTCAAGACTTTCATTCCAACAGAGAATAATTTTTTCAGTTTTAGTGGTTTTTGAATGTCAGGATCTTGCTAAACATACTATATATAATATATATAATAAAAAATGTCATATGGGTATATATAAAGGATGATTTGTTTACACCATATATTTATCGCTATCACAATATTATTTAATACTAGTGGACATTTCTTGTTATAGAAGGATAACAATTATCAGAATTTTTGTTGTATTTGAGAGAAATAGTTCCACAAAATGAGAAACATAAGTGATGTTTATTGCCAATAACCTTAGTATTTTCTCTGGATTCTTGCAAGAATTTGATGGTGTTTCATCTTTGTTTATTTCTGGCACAATTGTGTCAGACTTTTGTCTTTTTTACATCATTAAGAATTTCATAAACAATAAACAAACTTAATTGAAGAAAATTTTAATAACTTTACCAATTATGGACACCCAGATCTTCAAAATGATACATAAACTTATAAAAGATATATCACAGGATATATTTAAATTATTAGTCTTGTACCTTTGTCATATCGGCAAGCAAGTAGAAATTTTGTTTATTATTTTATCAATGAAAAGTTAATTACGAAAACTTATATGATTGAACATTTCATTTTTTTACTTTTATTTACAATCTGCTTATTTATACAAACAATATTTTTGTGTTGAATTATTATTTGAATTTTAAAAAAATATTTTAATTAATACTACATTCATTAATAAATGAAATGGCCAAGGACAATAACAATTGTGATTGTGATACCACCTGGAATTTTTTAAACATTTTTACATAATGAGGCAGATGAGTAGCCTCAAATAAAAGATTGACTCTGCATATAAAGACAGTTGTGTTCCTGAGTTATTGAAGTAGGACAAGATATGAAGATTTTGTGTCTTCTGATTTGTGAATATTTTTTATATTTATTATTTGAATTCTTATTTTTTTGTTAAGTAATAAATTTTAATTTTATTTCTGCCAAATAGCTCTTGATCTGAAGTCTCTATTTGGCAAGGAAACAGCCTGTTTTTCACTGTAAATTGGAATTTGGAAATACAGCTCTCCCTTGATATTCTGATGTTTTTTAATTAATCTGACATGCTCAGTTGTCTGATGCACCTCCCGTCAAGGTACCCATCCCTGTTATGTGTCTGCTTGCACAGAAGCATGTCACGATGTGAATCTCCCCATCCAATTCTTACACGATGACACACATTTCATGTGTTTTCTGTGAGCAGTTCTGTTCGAACAGTTGGAGTAGGGAATATTGTAAGCTACTGCTAGCAAAACAATGCAAAATATGTAATTATTTTCGGTAATCTGGACACTTTTGGTAATCCAACACCTTTTTGGTCCCATACCTGTTGGATTATTAAGGGAGAACTGTATTCATATTTATAATTCAAAATTAAATCATCATAACAAAAAAATTACAAAAATACATTTTAAAGAATAAAGTGCTGAAAAGTGCAAATAACGTTATATGAATAGTGAGCTATTACAGTAAATTATGCCAACTAATAAATATTTTGCTGAAACAGAATGCTAACATAAATAATTAAATAACAAAATACTTTACTAAATAGTCAATTGAAATTAATGTTCTGTGAATCAAATTTCTTTCATATATAAAATATTTTCAGAGATCTATTTCCACATTCACTTCACATCCAATGATATTTATTATTGCTAAAAAGTTAGAAAGAATATCTATGTGACAACTGATATTTCCTTGTACAGTTGTTAACAAATACAGTAAGCATCATGTATTAATTGAGATTTTATTATTTTAGAAATAAAAAACTTATATGCATATGTACTTATACACATGTCTCATATATTGTATTTATCTGTATATTAACCCTTTTTAAATCATATATTGGCATCTCAAGATTGGGATAGTTTTCAAGGATAATAATAATAATAATAATAACAACAACAACAACATACCGATTATGCCCTGTGCTGAAATAAATGTACACGACATTTGCTATGCTGTGAACAGAACACATAACTGGAAGACACCTTGTGTAGACAATTTCTGGTACAAAAAAATTTACATTACTGCACCAGGAACTAGCCAAACATCTAATGCACATCATCATCACAAGACATGTCAAAATTTTATACTCAGGGCATCACCTACATAAAACCTAAAAAAAAACAATACCACAGACCCACAATACAGACCAATACATGTCTTCCAACACTCTACATATTATTGACATCCTGCATTGCAAACAAAATATACAAACATGTTGAAGAACACAGCATTCTTCCAGAACAACAAAAAGGTTGCCATAGAAATCACAGTGGATGCAAAGAACGGTTAGTTATAGATTCAGTCATTCTACGGCAAGCAAACAACACAGAAACATACACATAGCTATATAGACTACAGAAAAGCGTTTGACGGTGTTCCTTGGCTGCTACATATTCTACATATGTACAAAATACATCCATCACTCATTGCATTCTTTCAAAACACTATGCAGCACTAGAGAACAACACTACATCTCAAGGTTAGTAACACTTCCATACAAACAAGCCAAATATTCATTAGGCAAAGAATTTTTCAAGGAGATTCTTCGAGTCCGCTCTGGTTCTGCGTAGCCCTGAATCCATTATCCAACATGTTAAACAACACGCTATATGGTTACAATATCAGACAAGAAAAAACAACACAGTTTACACTGTCACATCTCATGTACTGTACATAGACAACATAAAACTTTATGCATCCACACAAAAACAACTTCATCAACACTTACTAAACATAAACAACATCATCCTAAATCTGCTATAGAAAGATTAACCCTTCCATGTAAAGTTTTCGGACGTGGCCTGATTGACATAGTTAACCTTCACTACAAACAAATACAGTCACTGCAAGTGTTTTTCTACAGGAAACAAGAAACATCACAATTACATAAAGCAGTAACTCTAGCAGACTCAAACAACACACCATTAAACTTACACTCACATCATACAGACTTGACACAACATATAAAAAGCATAGACAGCATTAAGCAATCGTGGGCTCAAAAGGCACTCCATGGCAGGCATCCTTATGACCTGGCCCAGGATTTTGTTGACAAAACTGTGTCAAACAGCTGGTTAGATCCAGGATGCCTCTTTGGGGAGACAGAAGGATTCATGATTGCCATACAGGATCAGNAATTTGATAAAATTGCTTGGACTATAATTGTAAAATTAAAGTGTAAAATAAGTTAATTCAAGAATATATTATATTTTTTATATCAAATCTAAAAATTAGTTATAACTTTTCAGATTTAAAAATTATCCTGAACTCTTTTTTCATGTTGGTTAGTAAAATGTTATCATTGTTATTTAGTGTACATATACAAAGTGTTTATAATTAAAGTTCCAGTTTGAAATGGCCATAAAATGAAAACTACTAGACAGAATGTCATCAAACTTGGTAATAGTGTACAGGACGTCATGGGATTTTATTTCCCATGAAAAAAAAAAAAAAGTTCAAAAACTCACCTTCAACAGAAAATAGTGCTGTCTGCAATATTGTTAAATGAAATAAGACATGAAGACATTGTTAAAAATGTTTTTAATCAGTTTTAAAACATGTTACAGAGCATGTTCAATGTGGTGTCCACCATTTTTGATAAGCAAGTTACATCGCATTACTGTATTCTCAACAGTAGCTCTTAGCATATCAGGAGGAATTTAACTTGCTTATCAAAAATGTTGGACACCACATTGAACATGCTCTGTAACATGTTTTAAAACTGATTAAAAACATTTTTAACGATGTCTTCATGTCTTATTTTGTTTAACAATATTGCAGACAGCACTATTTCTTGTTGGTGGTGAGTTTTTGAACTATTTTTTTTTTCATGAGAAATAAAATCCCATGACATCCTGTACACTATTACCAAGTTTGATAACATTCTGTCCCATAGTTTTCACTTTATGGCCATTTCAAAGTGGAACTTTAATTATAAACACCCTGTATATGTACAGTACATACACTAAATAACAATAAACAATGAATTTTTTTTGATTTCAATCATGATATATATATTTTTAATTGTTAGAAGTAGTTATACATAGCATATTTTTTTATTTCTTAGAGTTGTTCCAGAACATACAAGTTTTCATTTGCTTCACTTGTCTTTAATGAGAGAGTATCTAGATTTTGAATTTTCAGCTTTAAAAGTAAGAAATTATATTTTAATATTTTTTAATGTAAATATTAATTCATTAACCTATGTTAAGTACCATAACAAACATATAGTTTTGGTACCACAAATAGAAATTATTGAACATCCATTAACCTAATTTTTTGATCAAGGGCAAACAATATGCCAGATTATATCAGACTATGTTATATAGTCCAATATAATTAGCAATTATTGTTGTTTACTTTTAACTTTTTTTTTTCTCCATTTTACAATATTTACAATCATAAAATCTATTTGTTAATTGATTATTGTTAAGGTTATTAAATGGCACAAAGTTATTAAATTTCAAATAAATTCCAAAATTTTAGCATGTTTTTATTTAATTTATTGAAATAATTCATTAAAAAAATATTATTATTTATATATTTTCACTACACTTACCAATGATTTTATTGTGATTACCACACAAATGTAGTTATTTCATTTGTTGCATTGGCTACTTTTTGGTGGTCTTTATTTCTGAGATATGGGGACTAAAAGTCTTGTTTTCTAGTTGTACTTTACATGCTGGAACTTGACTATCTATTTTACTTTCATAGTAAGATATTCTTGAACAATGTGTATCTGACAATGCTTGATAATATGTGAATCCATTCAATTGAAAAGATCATACAATAGTAAGAAACTAATCAGTTATACCAGAACAAAATCACAATTAGTTCCACATTGCAGAAGTAATGACTCACATGAGTAATTAATACCTACTTCTAGTTTTATTCTAACAAAAAACATAAAATCCAATTTATATACTATGTAATATGAAAAGTGTGAGATCCAAAAGGAGGAGAAGGCAGTTTCAAAGAAAAATTAGCGAGAAAATAATATTTTAAACTTCAACAAAATTTTGAAAAATGGATGTCAAAAGAAACTTTTGATTTTAGAAAGGAAGTTGATTTCCTTTCCTACGGCCGACTCACGAGATGAGTAAAAAATGCGGCCTTTGCACATGCTATTTGGCCGTCAGAGAAGGCTGATATAAAAGACATTTTCTTGCCATTCAGGCAGTCCATCGAAAGAGGTATTGCCACATGAGGGCAGTCTTTCGAAAGAGGTATTGCCACACAACTCCTGGCAAGTCACTGAAAGAATTAGCCATACGATATAGATGGAGAAACTCATTAGTGAGAGAACGCTATTCAGAGAGCCTGTCATAAGAGTCCGTCAAGTGAAAGTCATACTACAGAGTTCTCCACATGGTGTATAGAGTCCGTTACATGAGGAGATCGTCATAAGAAAAGTTATTCATACAAAGAAATTGCCATATAAAATATAAGAAGAAGAATGTCTACAAATAAGAAGATCCTCATACATTGAAATATTGAATGAACTGGGAAGGTAACATATAACCACATTCCACTCGATTGTAAACTCTCTCTCGTTAGGTTTAACATAGGATGTTTAGGTTTAATTTAGTTCTTAGTGACTTAGGTTTAAGTACGATTTGTTATTAATTCATTTGTATGCATTTAATATTTTTGATTTATTAAATGTTTTGGTTTATTTTATAAATATGGCCTGGTTAATGTTAGATATTCACACTTATTCCTATTCAAGTTACTTGCATTCCTCATACTCGAAACTCTGATATTACGCATGTTAATCCGCGTGTAAGAAAACTGATTAACTGGTGTCAACATCCTGATGTGGATTGGACTTCACAGTCTATATCCTTATTTACTTTAAAGCTCTCCTTAAAAATTTAGAGATCGAATCTTGTGATTTTGTGCCGATTAAGTGATACTCCAGTTTAGTACCCCCAGCTTATCTCACGAAAAGTACCATGGGGCCTATAAGACTTCAAACATAAAATCTGTAAAATATCCTAAACAATAAAGAAATGCAAGTTTTCGTTTATTAGTATACACAGTATTTTAAAGTAGCAAAAGAAAATTCTTAAAGTGATAAAGCTGAAAAAGTAACCATTTCCATGTTATAAAAATTTTAAAAGTGTCTGGGGTCAAAAAGATTCCATGGTGCCTGACACAGGAATCATTTCTCTAATCATTTAATTTTAATATATAAAATTATTATTTATATTTATGTTTTTATGTATTATTGTATTTTTAAATTACTAAGACGAATATATTTGCTTTAGAATATCAAACTAGGAAAAACACAAATTTTCTTAATATTTTTAAATTTTGCTTTATACAGACACAGCAAAGTGACTCTTTTCAAACAGTTGGCAGATTATTTATCTCTTTA
Source organism: Centruroides sculpturatus (assembly GCF_000671375.1). Taxonomy (NCBI): domain Eukaryota; kingdom Metazoa; phylum Arthropoda; class Arachnida; order Scorpiones; family Buthidae; genus Centruroides; species Centruroides sculpturatus. The sequence goes on along the minus strand of NW_019385136.1, from coordinate 343,591 downwards.
TTCAGTTGGGATGCTAATTACAAGTCGCATTAGCCTCTCCTCAGCCAATGAAACATAAAAATCAAACATGAGAAAATTTACATATACATATGCGAATTAAACTTTCCATAGAAAGACTACTTTAATTTGCATATGTATATGTAAATTTTCTCATGTTTGATTTTTATGTTTAGTTGACTGAGGAGGAGCTAATGCCCGAATTGTGACTTGTAATTAGCATCCCAACTGAATAAAGAGATGAATAATCTGCCAAGTATTTGAAAGGAGTCACTTTGTTGTGTACAGACACAACAAAGTGATTCCTTTGTATAAAGCAAAGTAAATTAACAACACGATTTCATCAGAATCCAAAAAAAAATTTTTAATTTATTCTTAAATCACTTTCCAGAGTAATTTATAAATATATAGTCTTTCAAAAGTAATTGATATTTTATAATGTCTAAAATTTTATCAATTACTAATAATTTCTATAAAAATAAATCTATTTATCTTTTAAAAAATATGATTTATTTGTGAACTTTGCATTCATAATGAAGGTTATATTTATCATTCACTTTCCAAACAATCAAGAGTCTCTCTTTTTAAAGTTTTAAACAACAACATTATTTATGTCTGCCAAAATTAATGTTATGTTTGATTTGATGTGGTTGTTTTTTAACTGCTAAGTAAAAGCATGCATACATACTTAAAAAAGTATTCTTTTTTTCATTAAACCTATAATAGAAATTTGGTACTCTTACATGCCAATTTAAAATAATTTGATTATTAATGGTTTTTTAATTTTTTTATTCTTTTATCTTTATTACTCATCTGGCATTATTTAATAATTAATAAAATCATATCTTTAAATGTTTATTTGATCATTCATTGTCAGATTTTAAACTCTAAAAAGATAAAATGGTGTGTGATATTTAAACAAAATTAAAAATATTATGGTTGTTTTACACAGGGATTACATGTCAGAAGTACTGCATAAAATGAAATTTTGTGTAAATTTGTGTTCTCAAGTAATACCAATTGATTGCCTAGACACTTAGGTAACCATTTACAATTATTAAAAAAAATTAAAATGTGTTTAACTTGCATCTTAGGGTGTATTATCTTGCAGATACATGACATTTGTTTTTTTTGAATTTCTCAAAAATAAATAACAGTTAAACTGCAGGCTTTGTAGTATTCTTCAACTGATATGTTCTTAAGTGATCCCAATGGTTTCAAGTTTATAATCCTTTTTTCAGAGAAATTTTATGAAAAACAATATCTTAAGACCAACTGCAGCAAGTTCTCTTGCAGTGTGAGAGCACTGTACTCTCGCAATTGTTATGTGCAACAATTATATTTCAATAAAATAACAATGTTGAATATTTAACCTTTACCACAATGCTGCACATTCTATCTTTTTCTCCTGGTTTCAATGACTGGACCAATCTCAATTCATTTCAAATAAGTCATTGCGGCTTTTTTGACAATGTGATTTTCTCGCTTTAGTGTTATTGTCTGGCTGTCTCATGATCAGAACATGATAAGAAATTTAATACTTTTAATTTTGCAACAATTAAAATTTACGTTTGTTAAGTAGAATACCATTTTATAATTGTGACTTGTAACTGTAATTGCATTAATTTGCTTTATGTATCCCGTACACACACTGCACCAAGCAAGTTCTTAAAACATGCCTAAAGAGGAGTTAAAACATCTTAATTATGTTTTTGCTATAATAAGTAAATAATGTTTTAGTTTGATGTTTTTGAATATACAGAGTAAATTTTTATTATACCAGATTGATTTGCATGTATATTTCTCAAGCAGTATATTCACTATAGTGAGTAAGTATAGTATTTAGTAGTTCTCTGTGTTTGGAATGGAGCTGGAGAAGCAAGTTTGCTGATGATTTGGTGAAAAGTTTGATGATATGGTTATCCTTTAGAACATAGTGATAGAAATTTGTTGCTTGTTTCATTTCAATTCTTTGAACATAGTTGTGTATAGTGTTAAATTATCATCATCATTGAATTTCATTACACAAATAAGATTGTTGTCATATTTACAAAGAAGTCTGCAAAGCATTTGGTATCTTGCATTGCTTACATGAGATTTTCTACATTGAGTTTCATCTCTTGGAATTGTGTATCATTAACTTCATCATCTTCAGAATTTGAACAAAAGAGCTCTTCCAGATCATCATCTATAAATACTGTTATCTGCCCATCAATCAAGTCCTCAATGCCCTCTTTTTCTAACTCCTGAATTTCCATGCCATCAAAGTCTGTCTTTTGGGCAGACTTTGTCTTCATTTTTAAAAAATAATATAATCTCCATTGGATGAAAATTTACAGGTTTTATTTTTCTTTTTCATTACTTCCACTCAGGTTATTTTTGATAAATTATGAATTAATAATTAATCAATGTTTATGTTTTGTTATAATTTTTATGTTCTGTTTAATTAAAGTATTTTATACAATCTGTTTGCTATTTAGAATTCAATTAAAATGTGATTTTTACAGTTAAAAAAATAAATATTATAATATACTGTATATATATTTTAATTAAATATACTACATATAATTTTTGATATTTCCCATTCCTAATGCAAATTTGATGTTTTCATAATCCATCATATTCTTTGCTTTATAATGACCAGGTTAAAATACAATATGGCTGCTGGCATTTACCTCCGAATAGTGGACAAACTTCTTGGTCCCGATGGTGTCTGCTATTTGGAGGTTATACTGTATATTAAAAATACTTAAAAAATACATTAAAAAATATATGTGTATATTTATGTATTTATATTTATAAGTTGATTACATATATTAACAATTAAAATTTGAAGAATTAACATTATTTATTCTATTTAATGATAACAATATAAGAAGGTATAATATTAAAATATGAGATTTAAAATGATTGTTTTTTTTTTTTTTTTTTTTTTTCATTTCCT
>NW_019385136.1:327902-334598 GCF_000671375.1 Centruroides sculpturatus | reverse complement strand
AACAGACCAGACATCACACTCATTGACAAACACAATAAAATCACATACATTATAGACATAGCCATTCCAAACACTCACAATATACAAAACACGTTCAATGAAAAAATTAGCAAGTACACAGAACTCGCCAAGGAAATAAGACATCTGTGGAGGATGGAAAGGGTGCTTATTGTATCTGTCATTCTCTCCTGAACAGGTGTGATCCCACACACACTTCACAAAAGCCTGGGAACATTACAATTGAATAGAAATACATACATCACACTACAGAAGGCCACTATATTGAATACATGCCATATTGTTAGGAAATTCCTGAATACAGACACAGACACACTTATTTAATTTTAGTTCTTGGTTGCTATGCCTTGACTCTTGTCAGGCATAGTACACAGCCACCGGTGTGAACCAAGTATAATGCACTAAACCCAACGTAATAATAATACAGTAATACCCCGAACTTACGCGATAGGTGGGACCGAGCGATAACCGCGTAAGTCGAATTCACGTAATTCAGGATGTAATTTCGCAATTTGTGTAAAATCCAAGTCAGATGTATGTAAGCTAATAAATGTTCTCGTTAATCTTATCTCGTCTTTTGATTCGTTTATGGTTACAAGAAATCACCACATAGTCTCTCGAGTCTCCGTAGATATAACAAACACAGAAATAAATTGTAGCTATGTGTCGATTCCGCGCGACATGTCCAAACATGTAAGCTGAACAATAGTGTGAGGGGAGTGAGTAATCAAGAGTTGCGTGGTGTTCAAACAAAAGACAAATCTACGAGATTTGAAAATCGCGTAAGTCAGGGTAGCATAAGTCGAGGTATTACTGTAATAATAATAATACAGATACTATGGGAGTTTTTCCACAAAAAACAAGAAACATAAAGTAACTTACAATACACCATTAAACTTACACTCTGACCACCTGGACATAGCTCAACACACAAATAACATAGACATCATTAAGAAATCATGGCCCCAAAAGGCACTTCGTGGCAGACATGCCTATGATCTAGCTCGGGACTACATTAACAAAACTGGTCAAACTATTGGTTAGCTAGGGATTATCTCTTTGGTGAGATGGGGGTTTATGGTTGCTATTCAAGATCAGGTCATAAACACTGAAAACTACATAAGACACATTCTGTGGAATTAATCATTTGCAAATGACTCTTGCAAAAAATACTACATTCTGCCAGCAACAATATGACATATAACTTCTAGTTGCAAGCTTTTAGCACAAACAAACTATGGTGAAATGTCAGTATAACAAATGCCAGTTTAACAAAATTTTCAGTATAACGAATATATATCTTGAATCTCCCACTAATTTCCTATTCAGCTTAATGCAAAAATGTATCAGTTTAACGAATACCATTATAATGAAAATTTCAGTTCAATGTAATAAAAATTCTGTCCATTACGAAAGAATAGTTTCATTATGACAAAATCTGTTTTTATTTTATTTTGTTTATTTTTTTGTTTTGTTTGTTTTTGTTTTAAGGGGTGTTGTTTGTTTTTATGATTATGGTTTTGTAGGGGGTGGAAATCAAATGTCTATCCAGACTTTTACTGTAAATTTAATGAAATAAATAAATAAATGCATAAATTGTTCATTATTACTAAATGATGAATATTACGTCAAACAGTCTGGCAACACTAATTTTAATCCTCAGTTATGGTTTTGTTTTGATGCTATTACTCTACAGTTTATTTTTTTTTAAGTTGATGAGAAAAAATGGAGAAAAATAAAAAAGCAGTTTTCTTTGGAAGAGAATATCAAAATATTAGATAACATGCAAAATAGAATTAAACAAAATGATGTGCCTGACTGCCTATTGGAACACTGTGTCACAGTACTGGATTTTTTGAAAAAACTTTGATTAAAGAAACAACACACAAATATTACATTTCTTATAGCAGAAAGAAAAAACAGTTTCAAGCAGGAATAACAATTAGAGAGGCAGGAGTCAAACTAATTGGTACTATTACAAATCGTTATTTTAGTTGTATATTTTTTGATATTTTTTTTATTACAGATAAATTTTTATTCTATATTTAATATAACTTAAATTCTGAAAATGTGAAATTTGGTTCCATATATTAATAGATAAATTGCGTTTTTAAAAACTTTCTTACTACAAAATGTAATTTTTTTTAATCATCAATAAATTACTTTTATCCTTGCATTTTCGACTATATTTCAATATAATGAAAATATTTTGATGGTTTCCTCAATTTCATTATACTGACATTTCACTGTATTTACATAAGCATAATCAAATACCAAATTTAATATACCAAGAACTTGCACAAAAACAGATTATTACGTATGCACTAGGTATGCAAAAATGACACACAAAATATTCTATGACAGCCATAATCAAATAAAACAATTTATCACAATAGATCTGACATCACTTTCATTGACAAATGCAATAAGGTTGCTTATATAATAAAATCTCCATTCCAAACTCTCATAACATGAGAAATGCTCACTGAAAATCAAGTACACTACTCACCCAAGAAATAAGGCAACTGTGGAGGATGGATAAGCTGTTTATTGTGCCTATTGTCCTCTCTTCCACTGGTGTCATACCACATACTCTACATAAGTCTAGAAATGTTAAATCTTAATAAAAGCAATCATATGCCACTGCAGAAAGAATATTGAACACATGTCAATTGTGAGGAAGTTTCTAGACATACATACACCAATAACACAGTAGCTTATTGTTTGAGCGCTATACCTTGACTTTAGTTTGGCATAGTACTTGGCATCATTATCAGTTGAGGATGACTTTTGCAAAATAATAATAATAACTTAACATTATTATTATTAATGTCAGGTAGTTTTTAATAATAATAAAGTAGTTTTCAATAATAATAAGTTGATTACTAAGTTAGAATTAATTATAAATTATTATTATTTCTAAGTTTTAAGTAATAAAAATTCTTTGATATAATATTTTTTTTAATTTTAATTTCTTATGATTATTTATAGCATGACTATGAAAAGTTCAATGATACTTATGCTGATTTGAAATATTGGGAAGAAAAGTGGAAGAAAACTGGAAAAAAATTAGATTCTGATGAAAAAATTGACAAGGTGAATTTCATAATGAATTTTAAATTGGGCATGTTTAAATTTTATATTTTCAATCATTTAATTAAATTTATTTTTATTTATAGAAATCAATGGATTTTCTCAATTGTCTAGATAAATTGAATGATAAAATGGATTCTCTTAGTGTAGAAGAGAATAGTATGTAGAAAATAATTTACTAAATTTAATAAAATATATTGTTAAAATTTTATAACTGGGTTTAAAATAATGTAAATAAAATATTTCCAGTTAATTATTATGATTATTTTATTTTTATGATTACAGAAAATATCATTACTTTCTGTAAAAAATTTTAATACTTTTTTTTCTGAAGTGTATATAATAATATATCTATATGTCTGATATCATTTATGGAAAATAGTTGGTATGTGGAATATACAGATACAAATAGTGAAATTATAAGATTATGATCAATTATTATTGTCGTAAATAAGTCTACATGAAAATCAAGACAATAAAAATATTGAATGGTTGTAATTAAAGTATATCTATTCAGTGTTGTCTAGAAGGATATTTAGCAGTCTAAGTGTAATTAAATTTCGTATGGTGACATTTCAGGATATGTGGAAGACATTCCATTAAAAAAGTTAGTACCCAAACTTATTACTATGGCACTTTTAATGTCACAAGTTATGTGATCTTAATCTGTGTGACACTTAAAAAGCATAGTTTATCAAGGACAAATTTGGCAGCTTTAAAAGTCAGTATCACACTGCATGTGAGAATAATAATGAAGGATCAATTACAATCATCTGTTGAGCACACTGTTTGTTGTCTTCAGATTTTACACTATCAGTATGGAACCACAATAACCTCTGTATCACCAAGGCTTCTTTATTTTGTACAAATAAAATATTTGTTGTTTACAGTGATGAAATTGCCATAAGGTTTGATACTAACTTTTTTAAGGAAATATATGCTGTGTTTTAAAATGTTGCCATACCAGATTTGGTTGCATTTGGCCAGCTAAATTCATTTGAACTTGGTTATAATGAACATGGATGTAACAATTTTATGATTATAATGAGCAAAATGCCATAACAGTTTTAATTTACACTTATTTCTATACATTTTCTCATGTTTATAATGTGTGTACTTTATAGATATACTGAGCAAAGTTTCAGTAACTATACAAACATGTGAACATTCTTAATTGTTGAAGTAGTAGAAAATGCAGTACGGAATTATTGGAATAGATAAAAAAGATGGATAATTAGTTTTACAATCTGCATCGATTACAGGCCTATTTATCACAACTTTCTTTTTGGGGACTGTCTCTCTTTTCCTTGACTAGCTTCTGACTTACTCTGCCAATTTACCTAATCATTACTGTGATTGTAAAATTGCCCTATACTCTAGTTAGAAACAAACTGTTATATGAGAAGGATATCTATGAAGAAAAGAAAATGTCTCTTGGTTTACAAAAATGTAGAAATTATTTGCGATTTAGAACATGGTGCTAAAAATGTTGAAGTGTATAAAAAGTTTTCTTTATCATCTTCAACAGTATTGACATTATCAAAAAATAAAGCAATCATGAATTTTAATATTTGTAGATAAAAAGACTGACTGAAATCGGACATATTATTAATTAGTATTATCTTAATTAAATTACGAAAAAATAAATTGTTTAATTGTTTAAAAATTACAGTATAATGTAATTACTTTTTTTTAATCAACTTGTTTAGAATTAAAAATTAAAAAAGATTACACTAATTATTGGTAATGTAGCTAAAAATTTTGCCACCTGCAGGGCAGCACTACATGTTTGCGCCTGAGGTAGCTGCCTGTTCTCTCCCTAGTTATGTCACTGCTCTTCATGAATATAACAAGTATGGCTATAACAAGTAAATCTTGCTAGTCCCCTAATGCTTGCTTGTTATAACTAAGTTTGACTCTCTCTCCAAACTGTGTTGAATAGATATATTTCAATTATGATCACCCAGCTCTTTAAAATTGTATATAAACGTTATATTATTCAATTAAAAATTATAGATTTTATTGATACTTTTATGTGTAATATGTAAATTTTAAAGTATACATAATTATAAGTCATGTAAGTTTTTCATGCTATCAAAAAGACCACTCTCTTTAGAGAACTTTTAATGAACAATAATTGTTCATTAAAATTCTCTATAGGCTTAGGTATTGAATTATTGAGTATATTTAAGAAATTAATTGCATAATGAACATAGCTCTCTAGAGACAAGTTTATATTGGAATATTTGTTTACCATAACATAATTCTAATATTGATATATATATTCTTAAATTTCTTAATGAAAACATAATTAACTTATAACATTATATCATGTGTTTACTGTACTTTACTGAAATATTTTGTATTTTAAATTTAGTTGTACAAACCTGAGCTATTATTATATGAACAATATAAAATTAAAAATTTATATTATTAAATGTTAAAATTGTTATAAATTATACATTTTAAGAAAGAATAAAAATTATATGTTGCAGATACATCAGATGACAATAGTGATAGTAGTGAAGAATTATTTGAATTAGAATTTCAGCAGCATAAGCGAAATTATTACATGAATAAATTAGATTACGAAAATGTTACTATGTAAGTTTCATTTTATGTAAGTTAAAAATTTTTCAGTAAAATTTTAATAATCAAATATATATATAAACTTTTTTTTTAGAGAAGTGTTAAAAGAACAAGCATACTGTTATGTACAAGCCATTCAGTGGAATCTTCATTATTATTATAATAGTGTAATTTCTTGGAGTTGGTAAGTATTTCAAAACAGTTGAAATGCTTTATAATGTAAAAATCAATAATAAAATAAAATGAACTATGATCATAAACAACATAATCATATATTGTGATTATAATATGATTGTAAAAATCATAACAATTATAAGTTATGATTGCCATATAAGATAACATAAGATCATAATCATTTTAAAATAATAACAAAGAGTATCAAATTAAAATTAAATTCAGATGTTTTAATGATGATAAAAAATGAATTCATATTACAAAGTTATAAGATTAAAAATAAAATGTTTGATTTAAATATTAGAGAGAACATTGTCTCCCTAGTAAGCAATTTTTGATGAAGAACATATGATAAGCTAAGATCTATCATCATCATACTTATGAAATTTGTCTTACAACTTTTATTTACCACTATTATTAAAGCTACTTTTAGCTTTAATAATTTAAAAGTTTATTACAGAAACCATTACATACTTTTTAAATTAAAAAAATAAAAATAATAATACAGAAGTTTAGTATTGAAGAAAATAGAAATGAATTGACAAGAAATTGCTTGAAATGTGCTCAGCTATATTTAGATTTGAAAAGATACTTCACACATCTCAATAATAATAATAATTATTATTATTAAAATATTAATAATAATAATAATAACTCTCCCGTGGTCACCACCTGGTCGTGGTGGGAGAGCCCAGTAATTTTACTGAACCATAGGGCAATGCAGGCTGGAGCACAAGCTCCTGGTAGGGACACCCATGCCAGTAAGGTCTATGGGGAGAAATGAAGCTAAGAGTGACCACACACCCACATTCTGTGGAGATA